>NW_026652282.1:83303781-83322250 GCF_009828535.3 Hylobates moloch | reverse complement strand
TTTTTTTTTTTTTTTTTTTTTTTTAATCAAGTGTGGTGTTGTGCGCCTATAACCCCAGCTACTCTGGAGGCTTAGGTGGGAGAATAACTTGAGCTTGGGAGGTTGGGGCTGCAGCGAGCCATAATCACGCCACTGCATTCCAGCCTGGGTGACAGAGCAAGACCCTGTCTCTAGAAAAATATAATTGGTAGAATCAATAGTTGGATAAATGTAGCTAAAGAACAAGTTAGTGAGTTCAAGATAAAATTGAGGAACTTTCTTAGAAGGTAGCAGGGAAGGATAAGGAAATAGAAAAAATATATAAAAAAGCTAAAGGATATGGAAGTTGGAACTAAAAGTGACAATATTAAATAAAAGGAGTCTAAGAAATAGGGAAAATAAAAATGGAGAGAATTAATTGTTTTAAAAAATAATTGAGATGAATTTTCTGGAGTTGAAAAATAATAAACTTCATTTTGAAAAGAGTCATAGAGTGCTAAATAGGAGCAAAAAGGAAAACCTATATTGGATACTTTATAGTGAACATTAAGAGAATCAAAGAGAAAATTCTAAAAGCATCCTGGAAGAACAAATAGTATATGTATAAAGAGATAAGAATCCGTTTGATCTCAGACTTCTCAATAGCAACATTAGATATATGAAAAAAATAGAGTTCCTTGGGGAGATGTATATAGGAGAGCTTTACAGAGAAAAAGCCTGGGACACAGTGGGAACTAGAGGTAGAACTGAACTGATAATTGATCAAAAGCCCAACAGTCATAGTTTAATAGTAGAAAAGGTCTTATGAATATTTTCCAGAGCAGAAAATTAGGCATTATTTTGTCCCAGTGGAATCTCATTCTCCAGTTCTGGAGTGGAAAGAATAATTCGATTTTCATTCATATTGGATTTTATACATTTCAAATTGCTTTAATATTCATTGCCACATTTGAACTTACATGGAACAGGAAGCTCAAGTGTTATTGTGTTCAAGTGGCATTTCTTCCACTGTGTAGACAGGAAAACTGAGACCCATTAAGGTCATGACACTGATCAGTGACAGAGCCAGACTGGATCCCTAATTTACTAACTCCCACATTTGTTTTTAAATTTTTTCTTTGATTTTTATTTGACACATAATAATTGTACATATTTATGGGATACATAGTGATATTTTGATACATATATTATAATGTATAATGATTAAATCAGGGTTATTAGCATATGTGTCACCTGAAACATTGATCATTTCTTTGTGTTGGGAACATTCACAATCCTGTCTTCTGGCTATTTGAAAATATACAATAAATTATTGCTAACTATTGTCAGTCTACGGTGCTATAGAACACTAGAACTTATTCCTCCTATCTAGCTGTAATTTTTTACCCATTAACCAACTCCTCCCTCCCCTCCCCACCTCCACTCTTCTCATCTTCTAGTGACCACAGTTCTACTCTCTACTTCTATGAGCTCAACTTTTTAAGTGCCCATATACGTGTGAGAACATGCAGTATTTATCTTTCTGTGCATAACTTACTTCACTTAATATAATGTCTTCCAGGCTCATCCATGTTGCCATGAATAACAGGGTTTCATTTTTTATGGCTGAATAGTATTCCATTATGTATATACATCATATTGTCTTTATCCATTCATCCCTTGATGGACACCTAGTTTGATTCTGTATCTTAGCTATTGTGAATAGTGTTACAATAAACATGGGGATGCAGATAGCTTTTCAATATACTCATGTGCTTTCCTTTGGATAAATACACAGTAGTGGGATTGCTGGATCATATGGTGGTTCTATCTTTGGTTTTTAATTTGTTGCAGAATCTCCACACTGTTTTCTATAATGGCTGTACTAATTTACATTCCCACCAACAGTGTATAAGAGTTCCCTTTTCTCCACATCCTTGCCAGCATCTGTTATTTTTTGTCTTTTTAGTAATAGCCATTCTAACTGGGATGAGATGATGTATCATTGTGATTTTAATTTGCAATTCCCATTTAATTAGTGATGTGTAACATTTTGTCATATACCTGTTGATCATTTGTATGTCTTCTTTTGAGAAATAGCTAATCAGATCCTTTGCCCACTTTTGGGACTATTTGTTTTTCTACTGTTGAGTTGTTTGAGTTCCATGTATATTCTGGATATTAGCTCATTGTCAACTGAAGTTGGCAAATATTCTCTCCCATTCAATGGGTTGTCTCTTCACTTTGCTGATTGTTTGCTATGCAGAAGCTTTTTAGTTTAATACATTCCTATTTGTCTATATTTTCTTTTGTTGCCTGTGATTTTGAAGTCTTAGCTATGCAATCTTTGCCAAGATCAATGTTGTAAATCGTTTCCCCTGTATTTTCTTCTAGTAGTTTTATAGTTTTGAACTTTTTAAATTTAAGTGTTTGTTCCATTTTTGGGTTGATTTATATATATCTTATGGGAGATAGAGATCAAGTGTAATTCTTCTGCATATTGTGCATATCCATTTTTTCCAGAAGAATTTATTGAAGAGACTGTTCTTTCCCCAATGTATGTTGAAAATAAGTTGGTTGTAAATATGTGGATTTATTTCTGAGTTCTCTATTCTATTTCATTGATCTATGTGTCTGTTTTTATACCAATACCATGCTGTTTGGGTTACTACAGCTTTGTAGTTTATTTTGAAGTCAGGTAGTGTGATCCCCCCAGCTTTGTTCTTTTTGCTCAGGATTGTTTTAGCTATTTGGGGTCTTTTGTGGTTACATATGAATTTTAGGATTGTTTTTTCTATATCTGTGAAGAATGTTATCAATATTTTGATAGAGATTGCATTGAATTTGTAGATTGCTTTGGGTAGTGTGTTTTTTGTTTTGTTTTGTTTTGTTTTTTGAGACGGGGTCTTGCTCTGTCACCCAGGCTGGAGTGCAGTGGCAGGATCACAGCTCGCTCCAGCCTTGACCTCCCAGGCTCAAATGATCCTCCCCACTGAGCCTCCTGAGTAGCTGGGATCACAGGTGTGCACCGCCACCACCGCTGGCTAATTTTTAAAGCTTTTGTAGAGATGAGGTCTCCCTATGTTGCCCAGACTGGATTGGAATTCCTGAGCTCAAGTTATCTTCCCACCTGCACCTCCCAAAGTGCTGGGACTACAGGCATTAGCCAGGTGATCAACTGGTAGTGTGGTCATTTTAACAACATTAATTCTTCTAGCTCAAAAACATGGATGTTTTTCCATTTTTTGTGTTATTTTCAATTTCTTTCATCAGCGTTTCATAGCTTTCATTGTAGAGATCTTTTAATGACGTTGAGATCTCCTTGGTTAAATTATTTCTAGGTATTGCATTTTTTGGTAGCTATTATAAATGGGACTGCTTTCTTGATTTCTTTTTCAGCTAGTTCATTATTGGTGTATATAAATGCTACTGGTTTTTGTATGTTCATTTTGTATCCTGCAACTTTCCTGAATTTGTTTATTAGTCTTAAGGGTTTTTTAGTGGAGTCTTTAGGTTTTTCTACGTATAAAATATGTCAACTGCAAAGAGGGACAATTTGACTTCCTCTTTTCCAGTTTGGATGTCTTTTGTTTCTTTCTCTTTCCTAATTTCTCTGGCTTGAACTTCCAGTACTATATTGAATCACAGTGGTGAAAGTGGGCACCCTTGTCTTGTTCCAGTTCTTAGAGGAAAAGCTTTCAGCTTTTCCCTGTTCAGTATGATGTTAGCTGTGGTTTTGCCACATATGGCCTTTATTGTATTGAGGTATGCTCCTTCTATACCTAATTTTTTGAGTCTAACACACACATTTCTGCTATTTCTTCATCATATTGAAGCAGCATGAAAGCTAAGTGAGTTGGGTGGATTGTGAACTGATTTGTCAAGTGAATCTTGCTTTGTAAGGCCTTTTGGCTAGGGGTGGGCATTCTCAAATGAAAAGGTAACTGTGCCACCCCTGAAAAGGCTGTGTTCTGCTGTACTTGGCTTGTGCATTGTGATTGTCCTCAGCTCTGAGATATGATCCAATAATGAAAAACACATCTCTTTCCATCTTGGTGTTCTTGTTAGTACTTTATGTGGATAAGGTTTTTTAGAATAGTTATTTTAAATGTAGCACACATGAAGGGTGGCTCCAATTGCATTTTTAGAGAATAAATGTGTGATAATGAATTTCATGACAACTTACACAAACCTCTTTGCCCTGAAAGCTACCAGCAGGAGAGACATTACTGTCTGTCAGACAAATGAGAAATAGAAAGAAACCCCTTGTTTAAATTGTCCTTCTCTATATATGAAGTGTCTCTTTCCCATATAGCCCATAAAGATCATTCCTGTTGTCAGCTGTACATAAGCATTCTTTTCATCAACTATCCTAAGGTTCTAAAAGACCCCATTGAAAAAAAAAAAAACACCAAAAAGAGCATGCTAATTTCAAGAAATTGGCTGAATGTGACAGTCCCAGCACCTCCTACTCAGAGGAATGACATCATGATAGCAGCAGTGTCAGCTCCATCGCTAGTCTCCTTTTTGGCAGGGTAAGGAGCCTGTTTTTTGTATGGTTTTCGTATGTTCATTTTGTATCCTGCAACTTTCCTGAATTTGTTTATTAGTTTTAAGGGTTTTTTAGTGGAGTCTTTAGGTTTTTCTATTTATAAAATCATGTCAACTGCAAAGAGGAGCAATTTGACTTCCTCTTTTCCAGTTTGGATGTCCTTTATTTCTTTCTCTTTCCTAATTTCTCTGGGTAGAACTTCTAGTACTATATTGAATCAGAGTGGTGAAAGTGGGCATCCTTGACTTGTGACTATACTTTCATTTATGTCTGCATTTGAAAGATGCACTCTGCGAGATTACAGAGAACCCTGTCCTCTACACACACACACACACACACACACACACACACACACACACACACACACACACAGAGCAGAACCTGCTTGCTATGAAAACATTAACTCTTTCTTGCATAGCCCACTGAAAATTAAGATAGAAATGAGGATGATTGAGGCTTGAACTATACGTTAAGAAATTTCAGAGCTCCATGCATCAAATTGTAAATAAAAGTAATTTGAAACCTGGCCTTATAGTGGTCTAAAATAGAGCTTCAAATGTAAAAAATAGTTGAAATGGGACAGAGAAAATGATCCACATGTACCAGTGAGTTTGAAACGCTTTTAGGAATAATAATTTATATGTTAATACCCTTTGCAATTTTAAGATTAGTAATTCTGCTTTAAACTTGAAGCAGTGTTTTTTTATTTCAATCAGAACCCTATGGGGATGTATTTTATTACCAGATTCAAAAGAAAATGTAAAACTCTTGCAGAGCCTGGCTGGCACCAGCTGCATTTGACCTCTTCCTCTTTAGACCCCATAGATGCTTACTCAAGTTTCATGCTGAATTGCCCTTTGGTAAGATAGTGGAGTTGGCAATGTTGGTCTCTGTAACCCTCAGCCTCCTTGCTTTGCCCTCTTTTCTCTTTGTACTATCTCGCCTCCCCTACACTCCCTCTTCCTTCAGGCTTCCAGCACTACCTACCCTCTTCCTTCTCTTTCTTCCTTCCTATTACAATCTAATCTGGGGAGTGGCCCTAATATTAGTCATTTACAACTCAGTGTGAATTTAAATAAACTTTTTCTCTCTCACAGGAATGGAAATTAAAGACTTGGTCCCTTATTAAAGGGATTTCAGGCATTAGTGAGCTCGTGGGAGAGGTAGATTTTGGACGTTAATGGCATCTCAGAAACTGATGATTGTACCACCCACAACACTTAGCACAGTGGCTAGCACACCTAGTGGCAGTTTAATGAGGATTTGCTAATTGGATAAGTGGTTTTCTACTTCTCCTACCAATAAGGCTTTGGCTATTGGACTTTTGGCTTTTCAATGTCCCCCAGGTGGATATTGTAGTACTTGGGCACATTGTGGACCCTGATATTACACTGGAGTTTGATAACAAAAAGGTTGCAATATTTGAGAAGATTGAATCTTGAAGGATAATTCAATGAGCAGTCGAAGGATAGAATCAGAAAGTTAAACAGACGTATATGAATCTTCCAGAATTGAAAACTGTCGAAATTGCTGGAAGATTAGATCATATTAGTCATTTGCTGTAAACCTGTTCTGGCTGTACCTTGAAAGAAGGGTTTATTTCCTGACTGTCAGTCAGCTGTGGCCTGATTAGAGGGAGCAGGATCTGAGGAGGTCAGAGTCTGGCTGTGGAGTCATTTCTGATGAGTTTTTCTTTTACCTATAATACAGCAGGAAAAGTGAGTGCAAGGTGGAGAAGAGATTTACATTTTTTTCCCTTATTGCTCAGATGAAGCTTATATTTCCATTAAAAATATTTTCATGGAAAGCTCTTGGAAAAATTGACCCCTGAAGCAAGCATTATTTGAGAGCTTGGGACGTGGCTTTCTGGCAAGGTGTTGGTTTGAATGTGATTAGCAGACAAACCCCGTGTTGGGCCTCTTGGCTTCTGCTAGCTAGCATTCATCCGCATAGCACCCCGCCTTCCCTGTTTCTGCTGCTGCTAGAAATATCCCAGCTACTGTTTGAACATTCTCCATTACATTCTCAAAACTTCCTTTACTGTCACCAGGGAGTGGCCTGCCCTTTGTGCACAGAAATCAATAATTGTCATTTTCCCCAAGAAATCCTGGAAGAAAGGAGTGGTGATTGAACTCAGATGGGGACACTTCTGCCCTAATCTCCAAGCCTAGCTTAACTGATATAAGGACAATTTCTACTGGCTTTAGGGGAAGAAATGGGAAGCAAAATAGGGGTGCTGTGCTCTCTCCTTAACAAAGATATTCGCCTTAATTGCTAGGTAACTTTTCATTCCCTTACTCTCACACCCTGTTCCTAAAAAACCCCACCAGTTGCTCCCTTTTTTGGTCTGATGTTGTTTTACAATAGGTTAAGGCTCTAACCGTTAATAAGCAAGGGCTTTTGCTCAAGGGCTGTCAAACTAGCCCTTTTCAAGTCTGCAAAATTTGTTTAGCAATTAAAATAAAAGAGATATGGGATCTCACATATACATGTAAGTGACTCTTCCTTTCATGTTTTTGCCTGGCTGTGACTTGAGACTTGAGATGCTTTTTAACCACAAGCTTTTCATTAAGTAGAAAATGTAATTATTCTTTTAGAGAGGAAGGTCAAAACATTCCCATTGACCTGTCTAAAGAATCCCTTTAACTAATGACAGCTTCTCTCAAATTACAGCAATAATTGTCTGATTTTGAACAATATGGGGGCAAGGCAATAAAATCAGGAAAATTTTAGGAATAATAATACTGCCCTAATAAGTAATTTTCAGCTATGAAAAGCTTGTAAGCACTTTATTAAGGGTATATTTGGAAAGACAAAAAACTACTGCATTCTAAGCTCAATAAAGCAAAATGATAATGCTGAATACTTTTAAAGATCTTTCAGTAAGGAGTCATACTGGAATGTCTAAGAAGTTTGCAGCATTATTTGAAATAAAATTTTATATAATGAAGTTCAAAATCTTATTACAATGAGCTTCAAACAAGTATCTAAGTGATTAATATAACTTTCTTTAATGAGGATTCCTAATTAACAAAACTTTTTACTTAATTGTATTTTTGCAGAAAGAGGGGTAGCAAAAGATAACTATCTTCTAGGGCTTTTAAAAGAACATTTCTAGTGTATTTTGGGTTCACTATGGGTTAAACACAATCTCTTAAGCCTTTTACAACTACATTACTAGTCTGGACTGCTGCCATTGATGGTTGGAAAGATGACTCCAAGACCTGGCAATATCTTTAATCTTCAAATATTGAATTTTGTTCACTAATGTAACTTACTATATTGTACGCACTAAGGCAGGAAATTTGACTCATAGGATTTTCAGTCATAAATTTTGAAAAATAATAAAATTTTCAAGTTAACCCCCAGTTACCCAGACAAAAATAATCAGGCACAATACTCTAGTCTCAGATGCAATGAAGAAAAGATTGGCTGCACTGGTGTGTTGTTGTATGGAATGTAGCCAAAAAGGACTGACCACTGTTTAAAAAGTTTTTTAATAGTAAATTTGTGATACTAGAAATTGACTGAGGCATTTTTATTCTTCACTATGTATAGCTATGCCGAATAGTGCCTGGCGCATGATAGGTGCTTTAAAAGTACTTTTGGTCTAAATTGAAGAATGAAAGTATGTCTCACATATTTTTGAAATAATAAACCAATTTTTATTGTCATTTGCTCCTGATAATCTATTTCCTTGCTGTCTTGCATGCACTCTTCCTACTCATTGAATCAATTATTGCTTTGGGGTAAGATAGAAATGACCTAGAACAACGATACCATTGCCTAGCTCTGAATTTCAAATGGTAATTTTGAGTGTATAGTGAGGTCATACTTTCAAAAATCAGGCTTTGATGAGGGTAAACAGTCCCTTTACAGACCAAGAACAAAATGTGGTGGTTTGAAAATAATTTACTATTGTAAATTATTGTATAAGCTATTGTATAGTGAGGATGAGGAATAATAACATAAGGGATGTTTCTGCCACTTGGGAACCCAAAAGCTGTTTTGATGCTCAGAGGAGCTTGGCAATATTTGGGAAGGAATGTGCTTAGGCTTGAGATGTTGACCTCACACTCTGGACTATGAAAAGGGATGATACTGCCCTTCCTATCTATAACTCATGGAGGGGCTCACCTCACATGATACCCCATATCAACACAGAGTAGCCACAGTTGAGTATCGAGGTGGCATGATAAAACAAAGAGAGGGTTGGGGACCATGTAGTTAGTCCTGAAAGGCTATAAAAGAGATCTTAATTTCCCACATTCCCTGGTGGGGGATGTAAGAGTGAAGAAAAGACAGGTGCATAAGAAGAGGACTGGGGTCAGGAAGAGGAGAGAGCTGAGTGCAGAAACCTTGCCTTAAGAGTAATGGCAAGTTTCAAGGTCATTAGCAGTGTTCCCGGCATGATTCCCCAAAGGACAGGTGGACTTGAAACACTATAGTAGATGCCGATGCGGGATTCATGATGACCAGCCATAGTTAGGGACATTTCAGTAGAGGTCAGAGAGGAACCAGAGACCAACATGCAGCACAAAGGCCCCTCCTCTGGCTGCACTGAGGCTATACAAACTTCTTTCTGCACCCTGATGCCATCTTGAGGAAGGAGAAGAGAAGACATTTTGAGAAGATTGAGGGAGCCCTAATAGGAAGTTTGAACTTTGAATTGACTAAAAATTAGCCTAAAAGATACTGGGGGAATTGGGGCTCCAGAACAAGATGAAGTCAGATATAGAAAATCAAGTTGCTTTTTTTTCCATAACTGAGTCAGAGTGTGTAACTATGTACTTCCTCCAACAGATGCGTCTTCCAATGCCTTATAGGCTAAGATAAGGCTCACCAGCCTTTCCAACTTAGCACAAAGTCTTCTCATATACTTACTCTAGGAAAGGTATGAAGGGAAGTGAGACAACAAGGGAGAAGTTCTCTATTAAAATGCATACTCCCCTGGAAATAGTTACACCTTCAAATGGTAACAATTAATGCTAAATTACTAGTTAACAAATTAGTTGTCCATTAAAACTCCAGTATGGGTTTATAGGAAAGAGGGTAAAGACTAAGCACTTTGGAGAAGGTGGCTAAGGAGTAATTAAAAAGTGGGTGTACCTTTTTTTACATATCTGGAACTACTTGGACAGTATTTATCCCATGATTCTTTGCTTTTTCTTAACCTGCTAGGACACAGGAGAGAACACTTCTATATTTCTTACTGTTAATCAAGGCAGTCCTGGACTCAAATATCAATTCTGACATCTGGGTTTAAATACTAGCTGTGTGACCTTGAACAAGTGATCTAACTCATTTTAGCTTCAATTTTCTCTTCTGTAAAATGGAAGAAATAATATATTCATTTTACCTTGTCAAACTGTGTTGGGCGTCTTATCTTTGTCTTTCCAGACCCATTCCCCACCCTTTTCTACACTACTGTGTTGTTCTGGAAGACAGACTTGTGTACATTTCTTCACTGAGCTTCCTTGTCCTCTGGCTTTCCTGTGAATTTGACCAATGGGAAGTACTAGTGGGAGATCAGAAGGAAGAGAGTGAAATGTGGATATTTATTCCCGCAGCTTCCCCCTGCAGGATGCCATGGGCTGATTGTGTCTTTCAGTGAAAGGTCAGAGCTCTCTCCATGAAACTCTCTCTCCTTTTAGGAGCAGCTCTCTCCTGTCACCCTTTCAGGCCTGAGGTGATAACACTTCTCCTACCTCTCCCAGGAGTCCATAATCTCTTTTTTAGTTTACCAACCTTTGTAAATCATCCCTTTATTAAACTCTCTTCGAATTATTTAATTTGAGTATACTTGCCTGTTTTCTGCTGGGATCCTGATTGGTACATTCTCTTACCATTTCTAAGTATCTATGAGAAATCAGTGGAAGCCACATGCATGCTTTACTTGACTCAATCTCTCTGTAAAGGTCTAAGTTAGCTGTTCCAATCTTTGCTTTGGGATTCTGAGTTCCGGTGAGGGAATGGTTTGGTCTAGTATTAATAAAAAGGACACTCTGTAATCACAGCGCTTTGGGAGGCCGAGGTGGGCAGATCATGAGGTTAGGAGATCGAGACCTTCCTAACTAACATGGTGAAACCCCATCTCTACCGAAAAAAAAAAAATACAAAAAATTAGCCGGGCATGGTGGCGGGCGCCTGTAGTCCCAGCTACTAGGGAGGCTGAGGCAGGAGAATGGCGTGAACCCGGGAGGCGGAGCTTGCAGTGAGCCGAGATGCGCCACTGCGCTACAGCCTGGGCGACAGAACAAGACTCAGTCTCAAAAAAAAAATAAAATAAATAAAATAAAATAAAAAGGACACTAAGCTGGTTAGAAGACTTCGGGCTTTGCTCTATTTCTGCCATTAACTCTGTGAGCTTGGGCAAGTGACACACCTCCTCTGTGGGTCTCAGTTCTTCTTCTACAAGATGAAGAGATTGAATTAGATGACTTCCATGGTACCTTTCAGTGCTTACTCCGTAGTGACCAGAGTTTTCCCTAGTAGAGTTGTAGCAGACATTTCTTTGATGATGTAAAAGGAAAATACCTTGGGCCCCCAAAATCACTAAACTGAAGGGAAAATTCAAGCTGGGAACTGCTCAGGGCAAATCTGCCTCCCATTCTATTCAAAGTCATCCCTCTGCTCACTGAGATAGATGCATATTCTGATTGCTTCCTTTGGAAAGGCTTATCAGAAACTCAAAAGAATGCAACCATTTGTCTCTCACCTACCTGTGACCTGGAAGCCCTCCCCGCTCCAAGTTGTCCCTGCCTTTCTGGATGGAATCATTGTACTTCTTGCATATATTGATTGATGTCTCATGTCTCCCTAAAATGCATAAAATCAAGCTGTGCCCTGACCACCTTGAGCACATGTCATCAGGACTTCCAGAGGCTGTGTCACAGGTGTGCATCCTCAACCTTGGTGAAATAAACTTTCTAAATTAATTGACATCTGTCTCAAATTTGGGGGGTTCACAATGGTAATTCACCTAGCTTTCCACATAGGAAAGGAGATTGATGTACCTCCCAACCTTTCTTAAGAAAGAAAGTAAGCAAGAAGAAGAAGAAAGAGAAAGAAAGATCAATCCCTTAAAAATGATACGTGAAGCTTTTAGAACCTTCCAATCAATCCAATCAATCTCCTTGCCCTTAGATTGGCAGATTAAGGCTCTTGACATCTGAATGATTTATTATGACTTAAAGTCCATACTTACAGTACTTCAGCTTGATTTCTTCACAACAACAGAAGGTAATGGAAGAAGACAGATGATAGGCAGAAAGCAACAGGCCAATCACTGAAGAAATGGGAGCTTAAATGATGATTTTGTCATATGGCCTTGGCAGGCATCAGATTTTTTTGTTGTTGTTGCCGTAGTTGTTTGGTTTGAATAGTTTGTGAGAGTGGGGAGAGTAGAGAGGAAAGAAAATATTTAGACACACCTGGACAAAAAGAAGAACCATCAAGGAGAATGGAGAGAAATATAATAGCAGGAAGGTGGTTTGGGAGGAGGGAGTGAGTCTGTGATTTGAGGTCTATCTTGTTCTACTTCATTGTGTTGTAGACTTTGCATACATGGAGATTATGACAATTATACAGAAGATAAAATTGGTTCAAAGAGACTGGGAAACTTGCCCAAGGTCACCCAGTTTTATTAGGTGAAAAACCAGGATTCGAGCCTAAGTTTAGCTGGTTTCAAAGTTCATGCTTTCCTGAGACTGCTAAAGAGTGATGCCATGAATTGCATCTGGAAACTTTAGGCCACATAAATAGTTTAAAACCATTCATGTATTTATTCAAGAAATTTGTTGTGTATCTTCTATGTGCCAAGCAATGTTCTATGTACTGGGGTACAGTGGCAAACAAGTTAGATGAAATCCCTGCTCTTATCATGCTTACCTCCTAATGGGGAAAACAGATAATCAATGAGTATGCAAGTAATGCAGTGTAATTTTATGATAATCATAAGTGTTTGAAGAAGACAAAATAAGGAGAAATTGATTGAGGGGTGGTCTAAGGTGGCTTCTCTGAGGAAGTGACATCTAGAATGACTCAGGAGCTAGTCTGCAAAGGTTAGGAAGAAAGAGCAAGGAAAAGGAAGGAAGCCAGTGTAACTGGGGAGAAAGGGTCAGTGGGGGAGAGGGTGGTTGTGAGGGAGGAATAGGGAGGGAGAGAGAGAAAGAAAGATTGAGAGAGAGAGAGAGAAACTTCAGAGTGCTAGACAGCTTGTGAGCAGACCATGTAGATGCTTACAGGTCATAATGAAATGAAGGGTTTGGGTTTTATTATAAGGATGATGGTGAACCATTAGTGCCCTTAACTGCCTTCTCCACCCTTGTCTTAATGGAAAGATTTTGTGAGAATGTACTTGGTAACTTAGGATCCTATTTTGAAATCTTAACTAACTCTGAGTTGGATGGCGTTTAAGTAATTAATATTCTTCATGACAGAAGCCCTAATTAAATGTCCATTTGTGCATGACACAAGTTCCAGTTCAAGCAATTACCACCCAATCTGAGGGGTGTGTGTGTGTGTGTGTGTAGGGTGTGGGGTTAGAGATGATATGCATGACTGCAAGATCTGGAAGGTCAAGGAGGTGGGTAGGACTACCCACAAACCTCAGTAGTCTTCCACCTCATCACCTCCACTGTTTAAGGAGCCTTATCTGCTTTTCCTTGATGCTTGAGGCTATTTCCTAGTCTATCTACTGGTGTCACTCCTGAATGAACTGCAACTTCCAATGAAAATGAAGGAAAGATGTTTGCATGGCTTTGAATCTTGCATAGGCAATTCCAGTGAACGCACAGGATATATTTACATGATGCTGGAAGCATTTACATCATGCTCGAATTGCATAGCTTGTGGAGAGGAGATTGTTTATTTAAACGAAGACTGAGAGGGCTGATTTGATTTCCTTATTCAACCGAAGACTTTGTGATGGTAGAACATGTAAATAGCTTGCTCACTGATGAAAGGTTTTATGTTTCTATTAAAAATAGAAGGAAATAAGGGAAGCAGTGTCTGGAAGGGGGCACAAAGGGGCTTCTGGTATTCTGGTTATTGATCTGGGTGCTGGTTATACAGGTTTATTCAGTTTGTGAAGATTCACTGATCTGTACTTATAATTTGTGCACTCTTCTATATATATCTCAATAAAAGTCTACAAAAAATGAAGTAAATGAAATGCAGCCCTGAAGGCTTTTTCCATATGATAATGCCAGGATAGTTAATGAGCATTGGAGTGGGAGTTTGGAGACTTAGGTTCAGAAAAAGCTCTGCCACTAACTCAGATGAATGAGCAATAATAATGCAAAGGTTTCGGGTGGCCCAATAAATAGCACCCTTTCTTTTCTTTCTCCAGGTCTGAACTGACCAAGACAAACAAAGAAGTAAAGGAGGTAGAGATAAAGAGAGCTTCATTTCTGATAAAAGTGCTAGGGAAAGTGGGTTAAATGTGTTTGCCAAATGAGCTTCTTACTTCTTAACCCAGAATTAGGGAGAGATACTCACCCAGACACAGAAAATGCAAGGAAAGTGTAGGCCTAGCTTGCAAGGGGGATTTTATAGCACAGAGTAGACCAGAGCTCATTCCCTCTAAAAGCAGATAGATCCCTATTCCCTGTTCGCAGATCTACCAGTCAGAATACCCTTCTTCCTGAGGAAGGGAAAATGTGAGGGTGAAGAGAGATTAACAGTGTTACACTAACTGATGTTGCTCCACTTAGGAACATGAAGCCAAGAGAAAGGGTGTCCCCCAGCCTTTCTCAACTAACAACAAAAACAGCTTTTGCTGTGATGATGATAGCAACTGCTATTTACTCAGCACTTACTATAAAGAGGCACAAGGCTAAGTGTTCACCCATATGTGTTATCACATATATAATTGTGTTCTCACAATAACCCCAGGAAATAGGTACAATTATTACCTTCATTTTATAGATGGAGTAACCTATTAAAGGTGACATAGCTAGGAGATGGTGGATCCGGGACTCAAACATAGAACATAAAATCCATACTTTTAGAGGTTGCTGTAATATAACAAAGGGTAGAGATGGGATTGAGATGCCTGGGTTTAAAAGTCAGTACCACTTACTAGTTGTGTAGCCTTGGGAAAGTTACTAATCTGCTTATTTGTTTCCAAAATCAGCAAGATGGACATGTCATTTCTCTTCACTAGGACTCAATTTCCTTATCTGTGTAATGTGTAGAATAGATTAGAGCAGCAGTTCTCAAAGTGTGTTCCCTGAACCAGGAGCATCGGCACTACCCGACAACTTGTTAGAAAGAATCCTACTGAATCAGAAACTACGGCAGGGCCCAGCAATTTGTGTTTTAATGAGTCCTCCAGGGGTGTCTGGTACATGCTGAAGTTTAAAATCCACTGTTCTGGATGATCTCAACATTTTCTTTTAGTTCTGCCATTCTGATATCTAATCTTAATGTTTACAGTTGCCCTTTCTTCTCAGCAGGTGTTAACCTACTAGAGGAGATACTGCCTCACCCTCAGGAAGCTCCACTGTCAGACAAGTGGTGGTGTTATTGGGGGACACAAAGCAGCCTTGAGGAATAGCCTTTTTGATGGGAAAACTACAACATTTTAGGCTCTTGGTGGAGCCCAGAAGTGAGGCTTTAGTTAAGTCTGCTTCCTTACCCCAGATTGTGCTAGTGACAGGGGAGAAAACAGAGATGAAAGCAGAACTCCTCAATCTGGAGTGGGAGTTGGTATTGGGCTGCAGCAGCTGCCAGGAGTGGTTGGGCTAGTGGTTTGGTCTGAGGTTCAGACCCCTATAGGATTGGGCTGTGGGACAGTTAGGAGACTGCTTTTTCGGCACTTCTCCCAACTTCCCTGGCCTTCCTGTCACTGCCTTTGTCTCTATCCCCGTCCCCTAGATTGCCTAGATATTCTGACTTTCTATGTCAGCCAGCAAGATTTGTCAAAGCATGGCCAGGATCTGAGAAGAAACTGTGGGTTAGTGATGCTAAGGGCACCTTAAAACATGGCTTTGTATTATATGGTAGCAGGTGAAGTCCTCATTAACACTTCAGCTCAGCTAAGGGATAATATTCAGTAATTATGTGAAAGAGATTTTACAAGTTGTAGAAATAGAGGGTATTATTATTATGAAGAGTATTGAATTAGACACTTGGGCAAACCATAGGTTTCCAATAGGCCAATGTATGGGTTTACAGATGTCTACATAGGTGTGATTTGAGGGCTGTCATTTAACATCTTAGCGCAGATTAATTTGTCAGATAACTAGCTGTTACTCTGGCAACTCAAGCAGGGCTCTGACAGCATGGGACATGGGATAGGAAAGTTTTTCCTGGATGCTAAGGGTGAGAGCAGGAGGCTTAGAAGGAACTTATGGGATTAAGCGATATGCCATGTGTAAAGTACCTAGCACAGTACCTGGCATGGAAAAAGTGCTTAATAAAAAAACAAATCAAGGTAAGAGTGTCTGGACAAATGGGGATTCACTGGGTACTGCTTAGGGGGAACAGTTTGGAGGAAGGCCAAGGCACTGAGTGGCAGCTAGAGACATGTTGCAAAGGGGAGAGAAAGAGAAGGGTGTGCAAGGAGTTGGGGAAGCAAGTGAATTTGGCTGACCTGTTGAGGAATGTGAGGGCCATTTGAAGGCTCTTGGCATGCTGATGCTGAAAGGCTTAGGAAGGCAATGAATAAATGACTTGTTTATTTTATAGTTAAGGAGGCTGTTTTAAATCTTTTGAATTTCATTCTAAGCTATGTTGGAAATTTCTATGGCACACAAATCATGCAGGTTAGTAACCTGTTGGCATGGGAAATCACATTCTTTTCTCTGGACCCTCCTGACAGAGTCATAATACATTGCAGCAAAACCAAGAGAATTAACATGACTCATGTAGCTTTCTTTTTTTAAAAAAAACCATCATGCTTAGCTATATTAAAGAAACAAAATTCAGGCCAATGTTTCCCTTGGGCTGAACGAAACACTGATTGAAACCAGATCAGGGCGCTGTCACTAACTGTGTGACTTTGGGAACACACATGCCCATTCCAGGTAGACCTTTCTTCCCCAGAGAGCAGATGGTTTCTAATATCCTACTTTGGACTTCCAAGTCTTTGGTACAAAGTAAGCTTGTGTGCTTCTTCTTTCCTCCCCACTATAGCCCTCAGCTCCACTGACTGCTTTCAGAAGGTGACGAACTGCTACAAAGTTTGCATACAGACTATAATCATGAATGCATAAAAAGCAAGGCAGGCCCCAAACACCAGTTAACATCATCATCAAACTCTGCCACATCCCAGAGAAATAGAACAAGAACTCCAGGAAGAAATTATGTCCTGATTCTAGATATCAAAATGTCACATTGCATTGGCCAATTCCTGCAGATTTTGTCAAGCAAGAGGCATCATGAGACATTAAAAATTCTCTTTGTGAGAGTAGAGTGCCAAACATCAGGCTTGCCTCTCTCCAGAGTTACAAACTGGGATGCAGGCTGGTCTCTTCCTTTTCCTTTTCAACTCTCTGATGTGGGCCGAAGCCAAGGGCAGGATTCCTTGGCCCACCGGCAGTCTTTCTTCTGGCCCATTTACTGGGCTCCTCAAGAAATGTCTCTACAAAAGTTATAACCACAGCAGAGTGACTTGTTCTTTTCAGTGAGCTGCCTGCACGGCAAACATGATTTAAAGAAATTCTTTAGATGATTGCTAGAACTTTGGGAAACTGCATAAAGCTGCTGTGACTTGGAGTGAGTACTTTGTGGAGTTTTAAATTTGCTTTATATATTTGTCCTGCTTCCGGCTCTCTTCATCTTTTCTTCACCAGCCCCTAACTGTTTAACTTAGCAGTAGTTCCTCTCTCTTGGGACCCTGGTTTCCTCTATGGCTCTCTCCCTGTCCTCTCCAGCCACTAGGCATTGGACAGAGACCAGGGCTTGTGGGATACCTTTCATCATGTCCTGCCTTTTCTCCACAGCCACCAGCCTATCCAGAGTTCCCGCCACTTCTGCCTCTCTCTTCAGCCTCATTGTATATGTCTTTGAATTCTGGGAGCATCACTGCAATCACATGATATACGTGAAAGCCATTTTAGCCTAAAGAAAGAACAACGTTCAGTGTCAGGTTTCTGAATAAATTGTGATAGGACTGATGAGCCTGAAACAGGCTGGCAGGAAAATTACCTTTGTATGTGCTTTCCTGTTACCTGGCAAGCTGTTCCTAGACTTCTACCTTCTAAACCTAGCTGATCACTATATCTACTATTTCTGGAAAGCTCAGCTCAGACATCTTCACCACCTCTGGAAGCTTTTCATAAACTCTGCTTTGCTGGCCTTGTTCTCCCTCTAACAACAAGTAACATTTGTTGAATACTCCTTATGTGCCAGGCACTTTACATGTATTAATTCATTTAATCCTCACAATCATTCTGTAAGATAGACACTCAATTATCATTCCCATTGTATAGATAAGGAAACTGAGATACCAATAGGTTAAGCAATTTGCCCAAAGATATACAGTTAAGAGGTGGTAAGATCGGAGTTCAAACCTAAGCATTCAGACTCTAAAGCATACACGCGACTGCCTCTCTCTTCCCTAGCATAGCTAATGTAGCATTTATTGTCACTTGTGTAATTACCCAGTTACTTGTCTACTTGTCTGTGTTCACAACTAGATTGAAGATTCTGTGCAGGGCAGGAGTGGTGTCTTACTCATTTTTTTATCCCTAGGACGTGGCACTGTGTTTGGTGCAAAATAGACGCTTAATACATGTTGAATAAATGAATGAATGAATAAATAAATAATTTTGCTAAAGTAGAAAGTACAAGGCTTTTGGAATCAGAAAATCTGGATTTGGATCCTGGTACTGCCTGTGTGATCCTGGCAAAGTTATACAATTTTTTGAGCTTTGGTTTCTTCTTTTTTTTTTTGAGACAGAGTCTCGCTGTCGCCCAGGCTGGAGTGCAGTGGCGCGATCTCGGCTCGCT
>NW_026652282.1:83162426-83294003 GCF_009828535.3 Hylobates moloch | reverse complement strand
AGATTATTTTGCCACCCAGGTATTAAGCCTAGTATTCAATAGTTATTTTTTCTGAACCTCTCCTTTCTCCCACCTTCCACCCTGAGGTAGACCCCAGTGTGTTCTAAACACTTAGCTCCAACTTATAAGTAAGAACATGTGGTATTTGGTTTTCTGTTCCTGCATTAGTTTGCTAAGGATAATGGCCTCCAGCTCCATCCATGTTCCCGCAAAGGACATGATCTCATTCTTTTTTGTGGCTGCATAGTATTCCATGGTGTATTTGTGACACATTTTCTTTACCCAGTCTATCATTGATGGGCATTTAGGTTGGTTCCACATCTTTGCTATTGTGAATAGTGCTACAGTGTACGTACGCATGCATGTGTCTTTATAAGAGAAAGATTTATATTTCTCTGGGTATATACCCAGGAATGGGATTGCTGGGTCGAATGGTATTTCTGCCTTTAGGTCTTTGAGGAATCGCCACACTTCCACAATGGTTGAACTAATTTACACTCCCACCAACAGTGTGTAAGCATTCCTTTTTCTCTGCAACCTCATCAGCATCTGTTATTCTTTTAACTTTTTAATAATAGCCATTCTGACTGGTGTGAGATGGATCTCAATGTTTTTGATTTGCATTTCTCTAATGATCAGTAATGTTGAGCTTTTCTTCATATGATTGTTGGCCATATAAATGTCTTCTTTTGAAAGTGTATGTTTGTGTTCTTTGCCCATTTTTTAGTGGGGTTGTTTGTTTTTTTTCTTGTAAATTTGTTTAAGTAACTTACAGATGCTGGATATTAGACCTTTTCAGAGGCATACTTTGCAAACATTTTCTCCCATTCTGTAGGTTGTCTGTTTACTTTGTTAATGGTTTCTTTGCTGTGCAGAAGTTCTTTGGTTTAATTAGATTCATTTGTTAATTTTTGCTTTTGCTGCAATTGCTTTTGGCATCTTCATCATGAAATCTATGCCAGTTCCTGTTCCTATGTCCGGAATGGTATTGTCTAGGTTGTCTTCCAGGGTTTTCATAGTTTGGAGTTTTACATTTAAGTCCTTCATCCACATTGAGTTGATTTTTGTATATGGTGTAAGGAACGAGTCCAGTTTCAATCTTCTGCACATGACTAGCCAGTTATCCCAGCTCCATTTATTAAATAGGGAATTCTTTTCCCATTGCTTGTTTTTTTTTTATTATACTTTAAGTTTTAGGGTACATGTGCACAACTTGCAGGTTAGTTACATATGTATACATGTGCCATATTGGTGTACTGCACCCAGTAACTCGTCATTTAACTTTAGGTATATCTCCAAATGCTATCCCTCCCCCCTCCTACCTCCCCCCATCCGTTGCTTGTTTTTCTCAGGTTTGTCAAAGATCAGATGGTTGTAGCTGTGTGGTCTTATTTCTGAGTTCTCTATTCTGTTCCATTTGTCTATGTGTTTTTTTTTTTTTCCAGAACCATGATGTTTTGGTTACTATAGCCCCGTACTATAGTTTGAAGTCAAATAGTGGGATACCTCCAGCTTTGTTCTTCTTGCTTAGGATCACTTTGACTGTTCTGGCTGTTTTTGGGGTTCCATATGAATTTTAAAATAGTTCTTTCTAGTTCTGTGAAGAATGTCAGTGGTAGTTTAATAGGAATAGCCTTGAATCTATAAACTGCTTTGGACAGTATGGCCATTTTAACAATGTTGACACTTCCTCTCCATGAGCATGGACTGTTTTTCCATTTGTTTGTGTCATCTCTGATTTTTTTGGGGGGCAGTGTTTTGTAGTTCTCCTGTAGAGATCTTTCACCTCTCTGGTTACCTGTATTCCTAAGTATTTAATTATTTTTGTGGCAATTGTGAATGGGAGTTCATTCCTGATTTGGCTCTTGGCTTGACAGTTGATGGTGTATAGGAATGTTAGTGATTTTTGCACATTGGTTTTGTATCCTGAGACTTTGCTGAAGTTGTTTATCAGCTTAAGAAGTTTTAGGGCTGAGACTATGGGGTTTTCTAGGTATAGGTATGTTATCTGCAAACAGGGGTAGTTTGATTTCCTCTCTTCCTATTTGGATGACCTTTATTTCTTTCCTTTGACTGATAGCTCTTCCAGTAGTATGTTGCAACCCAATCCAAGAAAGCTAAAAATCATTTCTGTCTTTTCTTCTACCAGCCCTGCTGCAAGTGCTGTCACTTGAACATCCATGCTTAGAATCACAGGAAAAGGAAATAGAGCAGGGTAGAGGTACACCTATCTCTTAAGGGATCTGGCCCAGGAGAGATACACACTTTTGCTAGCATTTCTTAATCATACTGCCATACTCAAGAAAGTGAAGCTTGAAACTGTAGTATAGCTGGGCACCCATGTCCCTGGCAGGTCTATTGCTATGGAGGAAAGAGAAAAGAGATATTGGGAGACAGCTAGTAGTCTCTGCCATAAACATTTTCGTGTACAAATATTTGTTTGTATGTCAGTGTTTTTTCCTTAGGATATATTCTTAGAAAGAGAGACTAAATTTATACTTTTTAAATCACAACTGCTTCACTATTGCTCTCTTATTTTTAACTCATCTCTCGGCTAACCTGAATGTCCTAAATAGTTTCTTTCAAGAAGAATCCATGATTGCTATATTTTCTGAGCCCTTGCATATTTAAGAATCTTTTTGTGCCTTCTCATTTGAAAGGCAATTTCTCTAAGTATAGAATTCTTGACTTACAAAATTTTCCCCTTAATACTTCATAGCTATACTTCCATTGCCTTCAACAAATATTTACTGAGCACCTACATATGCCAACAATTACTATAGGTGTTGGGAATATAGCTGTGGACAAAACAGGCAAAGAGCCCTTGCCCTCTCAGAAAGCCTAGTGGGCTGTGCTGGATTTTCTCTGCTCCCAAACCTGAGCCATTCTCTGCCTACTTTGGGCCTTGAAAGACTGATTCCTGAAGACTACGTTTCCCAGCCTCCCTTCATGGCTGATTTTCATTATTTCTTTCAATGGGTGGCACTGGCAGAAGATTGGAGGGCAAAAGGAGAGAGAAGCTGGGGTATTTCTTATCTGCTCCCTTCCTATTTCTGTATCTCATCTCTGACAGCTGCGTACCTCCAGAAGTATAGCGTCTTCCAGATGGCTCTCTTCCACAGTTCCATTTTTCTAATTAAAATAATCTGAATCTGATTCTGTTCATTTTCATGATCCTGCCTTTCATGATCATTGGTGTAATGATCAGGATCACAGCAGGAGAAAGATGGCATACTCAGGTGGTTTAACTAGGGATAGTTTAATGGCAAGACTATTTATAGAGTTATGGGCAGAGTTAAAGAATCCATAAAAGATAGCGTGATATGCAAGCATAGCAATAGTAGGAAGCTATTACTACTGGTAGGCCTGAAAGCACAAGAGGAGTGGTTTCTAGAACCAAGTGAGACCTATAGTTGTTCGAGAGGGCCAGCTAGATAGGTGCTGTCATGATAGGTAGAAAAACACAATCGTTACCCAAGCTATTGCCTGGCTGAGGAGAGGAGAATGTTTGAGGGAAAGTAAGTGCCCTGACCTTACTCTCCTCCTACCCTCAGATCTCCTACCATTGCCTTCCATTTGTCAAACCCAACTGGAAACCAAAAACCAAGGACACTTCACATGAAGCAGTCTGTGTAGCTCATCCTCCCAGTGTACTGCTAGGAAGTCAGGAGATGGATCTGGGGGGAAAACAGAGAGTATCAAGCAAAATGGGTTAATATTTACATGTGATGTTGCAATTAAGTCTGGAGTTTGTTTATTCTATTTTATTTTGTGATTGACAAATAATAATTATATATATTTATGGAGTACAATAATGATGGCTTGATATAAGTATACATTGTGGAATGATTAAGTCAAGCTAGTTAACATATTCATCACCTTACCTACTTACTATTTTTTGATGAAAACATTTAAACTGTACTCTTTTAGCAATTTTTTTTTGAGATGGAGTTTCGCTCTTGTTACCCAGGCTGGAGTGCAATGGCACGATCTCCACTCACCGCAACCTCAGCCTCCCGGGTTCAAGCAATTCTCCTGCCTCAGCCTCCCGAGTAGCTGGGATTGCATGCATATGCCACCACTCCCGGCTAATTTTGTATTTTTAGTAGACACGGGGTTTCTCCATGTTGGTCAGGCTGGTCTTGAACTCCCAACCTCAGGTGATCTGCCCGCCTTGGCCTCCCAAAGTGCTGGGATTACAGGCATGAGCCACTGCGCCCAGCCTTTTTTAGCAATTTTGAAATACAGAATACATTATTATTAATTATGGCCACCATTATGTGCAATAGATCACTAAAAGTTATTCCTTCTGTCCAGGTGAAATTTTGTACCTTTTGACCAACATCTCCCCTTTCCCCATTCCCCTCCCCCAGTCCCTGGTAACTACCATTTTACTCTCTACTTCTGTGAGTTCAACATTTTTAGATTCCACACGTAAGCGAGATCATGCAGTATTTATCTTTCTGTGCCTGGCTAATTTCACCTTAACATAATATTCTCCAATTCATCCCTGTTGTTGCAAAATGACAGAATTTCCTTCTTTTTAAAAGTGGTATAGTATTTCATTGTATATGTATATCACGTTTTGTTTATCCATTCATCCATTAATGGACACTTAGGCTGCTTCCGTATCTTGGCTATTATGAATAATGCTGCCGTGAACATGAAAGTACAGATATCTCTTTGACACTAATTGTAATTCCTTTGAATATATACCCAGAAGTGGGACTGCTGGATCATATGGTAATTCTATTTTTAGTTTTTCAGTGAACTTCAACACTGTTTTCCATAATGGCTATACTAATTTACATTCCCCCCAACACCGTACAAAGGTTTCCTTTTCTCTGCATCTTTTTTTTTCACTTATTATCTTTCTTCTTTCTGTTAATAGCCATTCTATCAGCTGTGAGGTGATATCTCATTGTGGTTTTAATTTGCATTTCTCTGATGGTTAGCGATGTTGAGCATTTTTTCATGTATCTGTTGGCCATTCATATGTTTTCTTTTGAGAAATGTCTGTTTACATCCTTTGCTCATTTTTAAATTGGATTGTTTCCTTGCTATTAAGTTGTTTAAGCTCCTTATGTATTTGAATATTAGTCCCTTATCAATGTATGGTTGGCAAATATGTTCTCTCATTCTGTAGGCTGTCTGCGTTTTCACTCTGTTAATTTATTTCCTTTGCTGTACAGAAGCTTTTTAGTTTGATGCAATCCCATTCATCTGTTTTTGCTTTTATTGTCTGTGCTTTGGGGGTCATATTTAAGAAATTATTGCCTAGACAAATGTTTTCTTTTAGTAGTTTCCTATGTTTTCTTTTAGTAGTTTCACAGTTTCAGGTCTTACATTTAAGCCCTTAATCCATTTTGGGTTGATTTTTGTATATGGTTTGAGTTAAGGGTCCAATTTTATTTGGCATGTAGGTATCCAGTTTTCCCGTTACCATTTATTGAAGAAACCATCCTTTCCCCATTGTTTATTCTTGGTACCTTTATTGAAAGTAAATTGAGCATAAATTCATGGGCTTATTCTGGGCTTTCTATCCTGGTCCACTGGTTGATGTGTCTGTTTAAATGTCAGATTGCCCACACTAGTCACTTCTATTTAACACAGGACTGGAAGGCCTAGCAGAGTGATTAGGTAAGAAAAAAAATAAAATGCATCCAAATAGGAAAGGAAAAAGTGAAATTGTTTCTGTTTGTTTATAACATGGTTTTATATATAGGAAACCCTGAAGACTCCAGCCAAAAAACAAAACAAAACTGTTAGAATACACAAATTCAGTAAAGTTTCAGGATACAAAATCAACATACAAAAATAAAAAACATTTCTATACACTAATGACAAACTATCTTAAAAAGAAATAAAGAAAACAATCCCATTTATAATAGCATCAAAAAATACTTAGGAGTAAATTTAACCAGAGGTGAAAAATCCGTCTTAGTCTGCTTTCTGTTGCGTATAACAGAACACCTAAGACTTTACTCCGTGCAAGCAATGAAACTCCATAGCCCCACTCCCACTGGTACTTGATCCCAACCGACATGGAGGAACCCTGCTGTGCTGCTGTGGCAGCTGCCACATGCAAGCGAGCACAGATCTTGCTGCCACTGCCCTGATGAAGCATTTTGGCCAGCAACACCAATCAGAGTGTTGTGGCCAGCAGACCAGGAACACCTTAGCCCCTCTAGTGCAGCAGATTCCTAAACTCAAGGGACCAGAAAACAAAGCCAGGGGCCTGGTACCCGCCTTGCCCCCAGAGTTAAAGCACACAGCCCAGGATTGCTGAGCTAAGCCTTGGCCCCCTAAAACCTTCCAGAAACAAAGCCAGTTGACTGAATGCACCTCATACCACAATAGAACCCCCAAGGGCATCAAAGAAGATAAAAGCAAAAACAAAACAAAACAAAACAAAAACCATCCAAAAGATGGCAACTTCAAAGACTGAAGGAACATTAACTTACACAGATAAGAAATAACCAGTGCAAGAAGTCTGGAAACTCAATAGCCAGAGTGTCTTCTCACTTCCAAATGCTCACACTGTGTCCCCAGTAGTGGTTCTTAACCAGGCTGATGACACAAATAGAATTTAAAATATGGATAGAAATGAAGATCACTGAGATTCAGCAGAGAGTTGAAACCCAATCCAAGAAATCTAAGGAATACAATAAAACTATCAAGGAGATGAAAGATGAAATGGCCATTTTAAGAAAGAACCAAACTGATCTGATAGGGCTGGAAAACTTACTATGGGAATTTCATAATACAAATGCAAGTATTAACAGCAGAATTGACAAAGCTGAAGAAAGAATCTCAGAGCTTGAAGACCAGTTCTCTGAAATAACTCAGTCAGACAAAAATAAAGAAAAAATATCGAAGAATAAACAAAGCCTCCAAGAAATATGGGAGTATGTAGTAAGACCAAATCTACAACTCATTGGCATCCCTGAGAGAGAGCGAGAAACCAAGCAACTTGGAAAACACATTTGAAAATATCGTCTGTGAAAATCTTCCCAACCTCACCATAGAGGCCAACATTCAAATTCAGGAAATGCTGAGAGCCCCTGCAAGATGCTAAATAAGATGACCATCCCCAAGACACATAGTCGTCAGATTCTGCATGGTTGAAATGAAAAAAAAAAATGCTAAAAGCAGTTTGAGAGAAGGGGCAGGTCACTTACAAAGGGAACCCCATTGGGCTAATGGCAAACTTGTCAGCAGAAACTCTTAAAGCCAGAAGAAATTTGGGACCTATATTCAACATTCTTAAAGAAAACAGTCTTCAACTAAGAATTTCGTATCCAGCCAAACTAAGCTTCATTAAGTGAAGGAGAAATATGGTGCTTTTCAGGCAGGCAAATGCTAAGGGAATTCATTACTACCAGACATGCCTTACAAGAAGCCCTTAAGGGAGTGCTAAATATGGAAAGGAAAGACCATTACCAGCCACCACAAACATACACTTAAGTACATAGACCAGTGACACTATAAAGTAACCACAAGATCAAATCTGCCTAGTAACGAGCTAACAACATGATGACAGGATCAAATTCGCACATATCAATATTAACCTTGAAGGTAAATGGGCTAAATACCCCAATTAAAAGGCACAGAGTGGCAAGTTAGATAAAGCAGCAGTACACAGCAGTATGCTGTCTTCAAGAGACCCATCTCACGTGCAACAACACCCATAGGCTCAAAGTAAAAGGATGGGGAAAAATCTACAAGTAGATGGAAAACAGAAAAAAAGCAGGGGCTGCTATGCTAATTTCACATAAAACAGACTTTCAGCCATTTATGATTTAAAAAAAGAGAACGTTGGATATTACATCATAACGTAAAGGGTTCAATTCAAAAAGAAGATCTAACTATCCTAAATATATTTGCACCCAACACAGGAACATCTAGATTCATAAAGCAAGTTGTTAGAGACTTATGAAGAGACTTAGATAACCAGATGAATAGTAGGAGACTTCAACACCCCATTGACAGTATTAGACAGATCACTGAAGAAGAAAACTAGAAGATATTCGGGACCTGAACTCAATACTTGATCATCATACAAGATCTCAAGTTAGTAAGCTAACATCACAACTGAAAGAACTAGAGAACCAAGAGTAAACAAATCCCAAAGCTAGCAGAAGACAAGAAATAACCCATATCAGAGCTGAACTGAAGGAGATTTAGACACAAAAAACCATTCAAAAGATCAAGGAATCCACGACCTGGTTTTTTAAAAAAAGTTAATAAAATAGATAGACCACTAGGTAGACTGACAAAGAAGAAAAAAGAGAACATTCAAAAAACACGATCAGAAATGACAGGGTAGCCAAGCGCAGTGGATCACGCCTGTAATTCCAGCACTTCGGGAGGCCAAGGCGGGTGGATCACCTGAGGTCAGGAGTTTGAGACTAGCCTGGCCAACATGGTGAAACCCCATCTCTACTAAAAAACACAAAAATTAGCCAGGCGTGGTAACACGCACCTGTAATCTCAGCTACTCAGGAGGCTAAGGCAGGAGAATCACTTGAACCTGGGAGGCAGAGGTTGCAGTGAGCTGAGATTGCGCCACTGCACTCCAGCCTGGGAGACTGAGCAAGACTCCGTATCGAAAAAGAAAAAAATGAAATGACAAGGGCAATATTACCATTGACCCCACAGAAATACAAACAACCAGCAGAGAATATTATGAACACCTCTATGCACATAATCTGGAAAATCCAGAAGAAATGCATAAATTCCTGGGCACATACACCCTCCCAAGACTGAACCAGGCAGGGGAAAGGGTCAGGAATAATAACTAACAGGTACTAGACTTCATACCTGCTGGTGAAATAACCTTTACAACAAACCCCCACGACGCTAGTTTATCTAGGTAGCAAACCTGCACATGTATCCCTGAACTTAAACATTAAAAAAAAGAAAGAAGGAATAAGAAAATGGGCAGGAATTGCCAAGGACGTTTTGGAAAAGAGGAAAAATGGGAGATGACTCTCCCTACCAGATATCAAAATATGGTATAAATTTACAATAATTAAAACAGTGTGAATATGGCTTAGGAATGTAATAGGCTACTAACAAAGCAGAGAAGAATTGCAAAATAGACCCATTTAAAAAATTGGAATTTATCATATGATAAATGTGACATTTTATATCAGTGGAACATGATGAACTCTTCAGTAAAAAATGTTGGGACAAAAAGTAATAATTTAACACAGTTAGTTCTCTATCATAATCTAAGGTAAATTCCAGACGGATTTGAGAAATGAACATAAAATATCAAGTCTTAGACTAAAATACAAGAAAATAAAGGCTTGATAAGCACGATGCTGAAGGAAACCTAGAAACTATAAAGGAAAACCATGATGGAAAACAGTAACATATTCAACAACATAAAATACAAAAGTA
This sequence comes from Hylobates moloch, assembly GCF_009828535.3. Classification (NCBI taxonomy): domain Eukaryota; kingdom Metazoa; phylum Chordata; class Mammalia; order Primates; family Hylobatidae; genus Hylobates; species Hylobates moloch. The sequence continues at coordinate 83,284,595 of NW_026652282.1, read as the reverse complement.
AAAACAAAAACAAAAAAAACCTCTGAACACCACCACCACCAACAAAAAGTCACTAAAAGCTAGGTCACAAACTGGTGGCTCATACATGCAACACACTTTGTTCTGCACAGAGCCTTAAATAATTTTTTGTATTTAAAACTGTTGGGTGGACATTTTTTTGCCTTATTCCTTATTGTCTTGAACCTGGTGAGCATCACAAAATTAAATTAGCTTCCTGACTCTTATAATTGTTTGAATTTGTGACATGTGCAACAAACGGAAACACAAGAAATGACTGGAAAAATATTTACAATATATGTAAAAGACAATGAACATTTATAATACACCAAGTGCTTCTACATATCAATAAGAAGGTGACAAAAAACTCATTCAATAAATAAGCAAAGCTATGAATAGGCAATTTATTGAAGAAATACTAATGACCAATGAGTATATGAAAAGATGCTATTTTCACTTGTAATCAAAAGAATTCAAAATGAAACAAAAATAAGATATATATATTTCCCATTAGGTTAGGAAAAATTAAAAAGATTGATAAAATGTAGAATTGGTTAGTGTGTGTGGGAAACTGATAATGTTATACATAATTGTGGGAATGTAAATCCATATGGCCATGTTGTTGGGTAATTTGGCTCTAGTCCGTCAAACTTTAAAATGCAAATATACTTTGATGTAGCAAATTCACTTACAAAAATGCCTGTACATCTTAACAAGGAGACTTGTACAAGGATGTTTATAGTTTTACAAGATTGTAAACAACCCAATGGTCCATCTGTAGTGAAAGGATTATATAAATTATCATATCTTTTTGCTATGAAATACTACTCAGAAGCAGGAACAAAATGAGATAGACCTGTCTCTACTGACATAGAGAGATCACTAAGGTACTTTTTAGATTAAAAAAGGGAAGTCACATAAAATGTATAGAGTATGATCCAATTTTTATAAAGATAAAACATCTCAAATTCTATGTGTTTGCAAATGCATAGGAAAAATTCTGGAAGGATATACATAAAACTGTCAGCATTGAGGTTACTTCTGGGGAGTAGTATAGAACGGAGTGTCAACTATACTTCTGTATAGTTGACATTTTATGGTGAGAATGTATTCATGTATTACTTGAGTAATTAAAAAACATTTAAAAAAAGAGTAAAAGTAAGGAAGTGGATTTAAAAGTTTCTCATGTCTGAGATGAGAAAATGGAGATGAGAGAGAAGGAAGTACAGGAAATGACCGTACAGTAAGGTGAGTACATTCTCAGTACTCTGACACTATGTATTTTTTAGAAAGCCAGTAATGCTTCAATTCAGAAGTTTGTGCAGGATCACTTAGAATTCATTCAGGAGGGCAGTTTTATGGTATGAGAGATTTTTTTTAAGAATTAGACCTCTTACAGTTGCAAGAGGAGCATATTGCAGGAGGAAAATAAAGGTCTACAAAGAGGAGTTCAAAGATCACCAGAAAGGTCACTAATCAGCTCCCATGAGGTTGAAAGAGTTGGAGCTTACAGGAAATTCTGGAAGCTAGGCAGATCAGGCTGCTAACATTAGGTCATGAAGCAGGGATGATGTACAAAACTATGCAAGATTTTTGGCTTTGTATAGTGATACTGCTTCTGCGAGGTTGCAGTGAAGCATCTGGTGGTGAGCCTGGGGTTGCTGCTGGTCAGCAGGACTAATAGGAAGGAAAGCTAAAGATGGAGCAGGAAAAAGTGAAGAGAAACTGGAACCTGTCTATACTTCTGTTTCTGTCTCTCAATACTTATAACTAAAGATGACATTTTTTAGTGTAATGGCCACTGCTTTACAAATCTTGCACAACCTCACTTTTGGCCAACTACAAGCAAGTACCATCCAGGAAAGAGGACTGTGGGAAATGTAGTTCCTAGTGTACTAAAGTTTACAAGAGAACATACTAGGAAAGTCTTTATTCAGTAATCACTAAAAGCTAATAGGGGCACCGTATAAGCTGAAAAATATGACTGTGTATTCATACTGAGGCTGGATTGAAAAGAACATATATCCCCTGAACTTACAATACAAGTAGAATGAAAAAATAAAATAAAATGATAAAAGATGCTGATTGTTAAAAAGAAGAAGAAGAAGTCTTAATTTTGTAGCCTTCTTTGAAAGCTGGGCCAGATTATAAGCCCCTTTGATCTGGCTTTGTGAAGGTCTGGGCTGCAAAGTTGTTCCAAAGATCAAGGATTAGCAAGAAGTGATCCATAATGGTAATTCATTCATGTCATCCAGTCAGTGAATATTTATTGGAGTCCCTACTATGTGACTGGTGCTGGCTAGTGCTGGGGATATAGAATGAGCAACACTAGACATGGTCTCTGCCCTTTACAGTTTCCATTCCCATTCTGATTGTAGTGGTTGAATCACAAATGGGGGGGTACATTTATAAGCAAATGTAAATATTGTAATTTTGGTAAGTGCAATGAATGAGCATGTTACAATGGGATGGGGGAGATTTGAGAAGTCAGAGAAGAGCTATTTGAGCTAAGATAGAAGGAAAAGTAGGAGTTTAGATTATAGGCTATGCTGGTGATCATAGTGGGAAGAAAAGTTCAAGGTGCAATTTTCCATGAAAAAACTGCATAGATCTCTACTGAACAGGAGCTGAGAATGAGAACTGGGAGTTTGTGATGGTTGGTAACTGCAGCTCAATGGCAGTTTGTACTGAATGGGTCAGTAGGCTATCCTGCAGAGGATACTCATTGTCTTGAACCAAGAATTAGCTGAGGGTGACAGCCTCCTACCTACAGTTCCATGGGAACTCAGAATGTCTCCTTCTCCTGTGATAGTGGATTGAGATGTAGGTCAAAGCCCAGCTGTTTCTACCTTTTTGGCAAGCCAAGAAGTTCCGGAGTGGCAGATGTGATACTGCCTGGTAAAGCATATACAAAGTGTATGCTAGCAAAGTTTCTTTTCCAATATTAACTTGAGGAGTTCTAAGGGGGCAGATGGGGCAAGATCTCCAGCTACATCACCAATGTCACATAAAAATCTGCAGGTTCTTGACCCTAGTTGGGTGACAGGATGCCATTGAAACCATGGGTTCTAGGCATGATATCAAGCCCTCAGTCTCTGATGGGGAGTTTGGATGAAGGATGAGTTGGGATCCATGGAGCCAGCGTAAATGTAGAGTTGTGAAAACCAAAAATGTGAGCAGAGCTAAAACTTGTGCAGGAAAGCCAAGTTTCCAAAGCTAGGAAGGGAGTCTTGAGAGTCACCAAAGGCCCAGAGTCAGGTATGGATGTATATGTACTGATTCAGAAGCCTGGGACCCATGAGGTGACAGTGAGTTTCAGAGAAATAGTGGCTGAGTATAGCAGCAGTGGTGGTGGTGGGCATGTCTGCAACACGTGTCTAGAAAGACAGGTGCTGACCACTAGGTGGTCTTTCCTCATTGGTGGTGAGGTCAGGTGTTTGTGGAGCATTTAGTTAGAAATGTCTTTGCTATTCTTTTTTTTTTTTTTTTGAGACGGAGTCTTGCTCTGTGCCCCAGGCTGGAGTGCAGTGGCGCGATCTCGGCTCACTGCAAGCTCCGCCTCCCGGGTTCACGCCATTCTCCTGCCTCAGCCTCCCGAGTAGCTGGGACTACAGGCGCCCGCCAACACACCCGGCTAATTTTTTGTATTTTTAGTAGAGATGGGGTTTCACCGTGTTAGCCAGGATGGTCTCGATCTCCTGACCTCGTGATCCGCCCGCCTCGGCCTCCCAAAGTGCTGGGATTACAGGCTTGAGCCACCGCGCCCGGCATGTCTTTGCTATTCAATGTGTATCTGCCAATTCTTAGTTGCTGACGTGTGAAGAGATAAGGAGCTAGCTAGATTGTAAATCAACTATTTTACTGTGCAAACTATTTAGTTCAGCTGATTTTGTTTTGATAGAAAGACCTTCTCAAGGAAGGAAGTGGGGTGGTGACTTACATCATTCTGGCCATGCTCCTTATCTCATAGTTGACCATCATTTTGAATAACTCCAGAGATACCCCTGGGCTGTAGTAAAACTTGCGAGCCATTGACATATTTGCAGTATTTGAACCTGTGGAGTAGATAAGATTTCTTAGAGAGCAAACAAAGAGTGAGAAGAGGAGAAGCCAAGGAAAGGATGCCGAAGGATATCAACATTTTTTGATGGTTCATTCACTGTGCTAAGTACTTTACATGCATTATCTCATTCAATTCCTATAGTAGTCCTAAGAGGTAAGTAGTATTATTCCCATTTTGCACATGAGCAAACTGGGGTTTATGGTTACACAGCCATAGTGGCAGAGCTGGTAGTCTAACCCAAGCACTCTGAGTCCAGAACCTGTGCCTTAATTGCTAAGATCTACAAAGGAGCTTTCTGTAAGCATGGACCCGAGGACCTCTTAATAGCAGTTCCTTCTGAGAGAGAGGGTGCTCGGGGGAAGAACCAGATGAGTGGACCAAAATGACTTACTGGATCAAGCAGGTCTGAAAACAAGGAAAAGGGATTTGAAATGTGTTTATGAGAGGCAGTGTCTGGGCACACACCAAAGACAGTTGCTGATACCTAAAGTGGACTTTTTTTTTGGATGAGGTGGGTTTGTTGCATGAATTGTCTTGACTTGCTTTTCTGGATACAATGCCTGGTGCATAGTAGGGTGCCCTGGCTTCAAGAGCCAAGTGTGGAATGAATGGTTCCTGGATGTTGGAAATATTTGGCAATGTCAAATTGGCTTAGTTGGAATGTAGTGAGATTATTCGCTTGGAGCAGGGCCCTGAAGGGGAAGAACTGAGAACCTGAGCTGGGAGAGACCTGAACTTTCTCCAGCCTCAGGGTATATGGTCATCTTTGCTCTGTAAATGGCTCTTATCAAATAAAAACAAGGTAGGAAGGCCCCTCAGGAGCTTGGTTTTATGACAGACCAAACTGCAGTTTTCTACTATCTATCCCAGCAAGCAAGAAGCCACATACCTTCCTGGGAGCCTAGAACAACAAACAGCAAACCTAACTTTCTCTAAAGAAAAAAAAACTGCCTTGATATGCAGTTAGCAACTGTGGTTCAGACAAAGTGAATAAGACCTATTCCTACTTTATTTTCTTCAAAACACATATGACTACATGATGCCACATTTTAGATTAATTTATTGTCTCTTACCCCCCGCCACCCCACCTTCAACTGCTCTACCCCACTAGACATTCTTTTTTGAGACAGAGTCTCGTTGCCACCAGGTGAGTGGTGGGGTACCGGTCATGCAACCTCCGGTCGCAAGTAATTTCCTGCCAGCCTCCCCAGTGGTTACAGAGCCCGGTAATTTTTGTTTTTTGGTAAGACAGGTTTCACCATTTGAGGCCAGGTGGTCTCAATCTGACCTCAAATTTCCCACCTTGGCCTCCCAAAGTGTGGTGGGTGAACCTGCTCTTTTTTACATTTTTTTTTTTTTTTTTTTTTTTTTTGAGGCAGGCTGGACTTCAGTGGCGCAATCTCGGCTCACTGCAAGCTCCACCTCCCGGGTTCACGCCATTCTCATGCCTCAGCCTCTCCGAGTAGCTGGGACTACAGGAACTTTATCTTGTTCACTTCTATGGCACTATGCTTAGAACAGTGCCTGGCATATCATAGGTCTTCAATAAATATCTGTTGAATGTATGAAGACAAAGATAGATGGATCATGGAGGAGGGGAGAGAGAGGCCCATACCCATAGAGATACTTACGAGAAAATGAAGAATAGTTGTTAAAAACACAGACTCTTGAGTCAGACTGCTTGGCTTGAAATTCTATGCAACTTTGGGCAAGTTAGTTAACTTGTGCCTCAATTTCATCATCTGGAAATGGGATAATAATAGTATCTATTTCATCAGGTTGTTGAAAAGATTGAGTTAGCTAATAGGTGTAAAGCAATTAGAATAGTGCCTGGCATATAGTAAAAGATAAATAAATGTTGGCTATAATAATAACTATTATTATTTTGTTTTTACATTTTTTGTGAAATTGATTATTTCTTTTTTTAAATTTTTATTTCAGGTTTAGAGGTACATGTGCAGGTTTGTTATATAGGTAAAATGTATATTGTGGAAGTTTGGTGTACAGATTATTTTGTCACCCAGGTAATAAGCATAGTCCAACAGGTAGTTTTTTGATCCTCACCCTCCTCCCAGCCTCCATCCTTAAGTAGGCCCTGGTGGCTATTGTTCCCTTCTTTGTGTCCATATGTACTAAAAGTTTAGCTCCCACTTATAAGTGAGAACATGTGGTATTTGGTTTTCTGTTTCTGTATTAGTTTGCTTAGGATGATGGCCTCTAGGTCCATCCATGTTGCTGCAAAGGTCATGATCTCATCCTTTTTTATGGCTGTGTGGTATTCCATCGTGTATGTGTACCACATTTTCTTTATCCAGGCTACCATTCATGGGCATTTAGATGGGTTCCATATCTTTGCTATTGTGAACAGTGCAGTGATGAACATGTATGTGCATATATCTTTATGATAGAATGATTTCTATTCCTTTGGGTGTACACCCAACAATGGGATTGCTGGGTCGAATGGTAATTCTGTTTTAAGATCTTTGAGAAATCACCACACTGCTTTCCACAATGGCTGAACTAATTTAGATATAGACCAACAGTGTATAAGCATTCCCTTTTCTCTGCAACCTTGCCAGCACCTGTTGTTTTTTGACTTTTTAATAATAGCCATTCTGACTGGTGTGAGATAGTATCTGTATTAGTTTGTTCTCACACTGCTCTAAAGAACTGCTGGAGGCCGGGCGCGGTGGCTCACGCTTGTAATCCCAGCACTTTGGGAGGCCAAGGCGGGTGGATCACGAGGTCAGGAGATCGAGACCACGGTGAAACCCCGTCTCTACTAAAAATACAAAAAAAAAAAATTAGCCGGGCGTGGTGGTGGGCGCCTGTAGTCCCAGCTACTCGGAGAGGCTGAGGCAGGAGAATGGCGTGAACCCGGGAGGCGGAGCTTGCAGTGAGCCGAGATTGCGCCACTGCACTCCAGCCTGGGCGACAGAGCGAGACTCCGTCTCAAAAAAAAAAAAAAAAAAAAAAAAAGAACTGCTGGAGACTGGGTAATTTATTAGAAAAGAGGTTTAATTGACTCGCAGTTCTGCATGGCTGGGGAGGCCTCAGGAAACTTACAATCATGGTGGAAGGGGAAGCAGGCACATCTTACATGGCAGCAGGTAAGAGAAGCATGTGAAAGAGGAACTGACAATCACTTATAAAACCATCAGGTCTCATGAGAATTCATTCACTATCACAAAAACAGCATGGGGGAACCACTCCCATGATCCAATCACCACCCACCAGGTCCATCCCTTGACAAATGGGGATTATGGGGATTACAATTCAAGATGAGATTTGGGTATGGACACAGACCAAACCATATCCGTATTTCATTTTGGTTTTGATTTGCATTTCTTTAATGGTCAGTGACATTGAACATTTTTTCATATGCTTGTTGGCTACATGTTGTCTTCTTTTGAAAAATATCTATTCATGTCCTTTGACCACTTTTTTTATGGGTTATTTGCTTTTTTCTTGTAAATTTGTTGAAGTTCCTTGTAGATTCTGGATATTAGACCTTGGTCAAATGCATAGTTTGCAAATATTTTCTCCCTTTCTGTAGGTTGTCTGTTTACTCTGTTGATAGCTTATTTTGCTGTGCAGAAGCCCTTTAGTTTAACCAGGTTCCATTTGTCAATTTTGGTTTTGTTGCAATTGATTTTGGTGTCTTAATTGTGAAGTCTTTGCTAGGTCCTATGTTCAGAAGAGTATTTCCTAGGTTATCTTCCAGGATTTTTTTTTAAATTTTCTTATTTTTCTTCTTCCAGGGTTTTTAGAATTTTCAATTTTACATCTAAGTCTTTAATCCATCTCGAATTGATTTTTGTATCTGCTGTAAAGAAGGTGATATGGTTTGGCTGTGTCCCCCCCAAATCTCATCTTCTTTTGTAGCTCCCATAATCCCCACATGTTGTGGGACAGACCCAATGGGAGGTGATTGAATCATGAGGAAGGGTTTTTCCTGTGCTGTTTTCATGGTAGTGAATGAGTCTCATGAGATTTGATGGTTTTATAAAGGGCAGTTCCCCTGCACATGCACTCTTGCCTGCCACCATGTAAGACATGCCTTTGCTCCTTCTTCATCTTTCACTATGATTGTGAGGCCTCCTCAGCCATGTGGGATTGTAAGTCCATTAAACCTCTTTTTCTTTATAAATTACCCAGTCTTGGGTATTTCTTCATAGCAGTAGGAAAGTGGGCTAATACAGAAGTTGTCCAGTTTCAATCTGCATGTGGCTAGCCAGTTACCCCAGCACTATTTGTTGAATAGGGAGTCCTTTCCCTATTGCCTATTTTGGTCAAATTTGTCGAAGATCAGATGGTTGTAGGTGTGTGGTATTATTTCTGGGCTCTCTATTCTGTTTCTCTAGTCTATGTGTCTGTTTTTGTACCAGTACCATGCTGTTTTGGTTACTGTAGCCTTGCAGTGTAGTTTGAAGTTGGATAGTGTGATACCTCCAGCTTTGTTCTTTTTGCTTAGGATTGCCTTGGCTTTCTGGGCTCTTTTTTGGTCCCATATGAATTTTAAAATAGTTTTTCCTAATTCTGTGAAGAATGTCATTGGTAGCTTGATAGGAATAGCATCGAATCTGTAAATTGCTTTGGGCAGTACGGCCATTTTAACAATATTGGTTTTTCCTATCCATGAGTGTGGAATGGTTTAATATTTGTTTGTGTTATCTCTGATTTCTTTCAGTAGTGTTTTGTAATTCTTGTTGTAGCGGTCTTTTAATTTCTTGGTTAGCTGTACTCCTAGCTGTTTTATTTTTTGTTGCTATTGTGAATGGGATTGCATTCTTGATTTGCCTCTCGTCTTGGATGTTATAGGTGTGTAGAAATGCTACTGATTTTTGTACATTGATTTTGTATCCTGAAACTTTGCTGTAGTTGTTTATCAGCTGAAGGAGCTTTTGGGCCAAGATTATTGGGTTTTCTAGATATAAAATCATGTCATCTGCAAACAGGAATAGTTTGACTGCCTCTCTTCCTATTTGGATGCCCTTTATTTCTTTCTCTTGCCTGATTGCTCTGGCCAGGGCTTCCAATACTATGTTGAATCGGAGTGTTGAGAGAGGGCATCCTTGTCTTGTGCTGGTTTTCAAGGGGAATGCTTCCAGGTTTTGCTCATTCCATGTGATTGGTTGTGGGTTTTTCATGGATAGCTCTTATTATTTTGAGGTATGTTCCTTTAGTGATTAGTTTGTTGAGGGTTTTTAACATGAAGGGATGTTGAATTTTTCAAAGGCCTTTTCTGCATCTTTTGAGATGATTATGTGGTTTTTTGTCTTTAGTTCTGTTTGTGTGGTGAATCACATTTATTGATGTATGTACATTAAACCAATCTTGCATCCCAGGGATAAAATTTACTTGATTATGGTGGATTAGCTTTTTGATGTGCTGTTGAATTTGATTTGCTAGTATTTTGTTGAGGATTTTTGCATCTGTATTCATCAAGGATACTGGCATTAAGTTTTCTTTTTTTGTTGTGTCTCTTCCAGGTTTTTGTAACAGGATGATGCTGGCCTCATATAATGAGTTAGGGAGGAATCCCTCCTCCTCAATTTTTTGGAATAGTTTCGGTAAGAATGGTACCAGCTCTTCCTTAAACATATGGTAGAGTTAAGCTATGAATCCATGTGGTCCTGAGCTTTTTCTCACTGGTAGGCTTTTTATTACTGATTCAATTTCAGAACTCATTAGTTTGTTTAGCGATTCAATTGCTTCCTGGTTCAATCTTGGGAGGTTGTATGTTTCCAGGAATTTATCCATTTCCTCTAGGTTTTCTAGCTTGTGTGCACAGAGGTGCTCATAACAGTCTCTGAGGAATTTTTGTATTTCTGTAAAGTTGGTGACATCACCTTAGTCATTTCTGATTGTGTTTATTTGGATCTTCTCTCTTTTTAAAATTTGTGTAGCTAAAGGTCTATCTATCTTATTAATGCTTTCAAAAAACCAGTTCCTGGAATCATTAATCTTTTGCATCATTTTTTGTGTCTCAATTTCCTTCCGTTCAGCTCTGATTTTGGTTATTTCTTGTAATCTGCTAGCTTTAGGGTTGGTTTGCTCTTGTTTCTCTAGTTCTTCTACATGTGATGTTAGGTTGTTAATCTGGGACCTAACTTTTTGATTCGGGTGTTTAGTTCTATAAATGTCCCTCTTAATCAGGAAAAATAACTAATGGGTATTTGGCTTAATACTTGGGTGATGAAATAATCTGTAAAACAAATCCCCATGGCACAAGTTTACCTATATAACAAACCTGCATATATACACCTGAACTTAAAAAATAAAAAGAAAAGAAAGAAAGAAAAATATAAATATACTTCCTTCTTAACACTGCTTTGATTGTGTCGCAGAGATTCTGGTATGCTGTATCATTGTTCTCATTACTTTCAAAGAATTTCTTGATTTCTGCCTTAATTTGGTTATTTATGCAGAAGTCATTCAGGAGTAGGTTGTTTACTTTCCATGCAATTGTATGGTTTTGAGTGATTTTCTTAGCCTGCCTTTCTTTCTACCTTCTTTCTTTTCTCTTTCTTTCTTTCTTTCTTTCTTTCTTTCTTTCTTTCTTTCTTTCTTTCTTTCTTTCTTTCTTTCTTTCCTTCCTTCCTTCCTTCCTTCCTTCCTTCCTCCCTCCCTCCCTCCCTCCCTCCCACTCTCTCTTTCTTTCCCTCCCTCCCTCCCTCTCTCCTTCCCTCCTTCTCTCCTTCCCTCCTTCCCTCCTTCCTTCCCAGTAAGTTCCTTATCTCCATCTGAGACCACCTCAGCCTGGACTTCATTGTCCACATCCCTACCAGCACTTTGGTCAAAACCATTCAATAAGTTTCTAGGAAGTCCCAAACTTTCCCATATCTTCCTATCTTCTTCTGAGCCCTCCAAACTGTTTCAACCTCTGCCCATTACCCAGTTTCAAAGTCACTTCCACATGAGGTTATCTTTATAGCAGTACCCCACTCCCTAGGTACAAATTTAGGTGTAGAACTCTCCCACTATTATTGTGTGGTTATCTAAGTCTCTCATAAGTCTCTAAGAATTTGCTTTATCAATCTGGGTGCTCCTGTGTTGGATGCATATATCTAGGATTGCTAGGTCTTCTTATTGAATTGAAACCTTTACTATGATATAATCCTCCTTTGTCTTTTTTTGGTCTTTGTTGGTTTAAAGTCTGTTTTGTCTGAAATGAGAATAGCAACCTCTGCTTTTTATTGTTTCCTGTTTGCTTGGAAATTTTTCTTCATCTCTTTACTTTGAGTCTGGGTGTCATTGCATGTGAGATGGGTCTTTTAAAGAGAGCATACCATTGGGCATTGCATCTTTATCTAACTTGCCACTCTGTGCCTTTTAATTGGGGCATTTAGCTCATTTACATTCAATGTTAGTATCGATATATGCAGTCTGATCCTGTCATTATGTTGGTAGCTCATTATTATGCAGACTCGTTTGTGTGGCTGCTTTAGTGTCACTGTTCTATGTACTTAAGTGTGTTTTTGTAGTGGCCAGTAAAAGTCTTTCCTTTCCATGTTTAACACTCCCTTAAGTGCTTCTTGTAAGGCATGTCTGGTGGTAATAAGTTCCCTTAACATTTGCTTGTCTGAAAAGCATCTTATTCCTCCTTCACTTATGAAGCTTAGTTTGATTAGATATGAAATTCTTGATTGGAATTTATTTTCTTTAAGAATGCTGAAAATACACCCACAATCTCTTCTGGTTTGCAGGGTTTGTGCTGACAGGTTTGCTGTTAGCCTGATGGGGTTCCCTTTGTAGGTGACCTATCCCTTATCTCTTGCTGCCTTCAACTTATTTTCTTTAATTTTCATCTTGGAGAATCTGATTGCTACGTGTTTTGGGGATGGTCTTCTAGTATTTTGCAAGGGTTCTCTGCATTTCCTGAATTTGAATGTTGGCCTCTCTAGTGAGGCTAGGAAAATTTTCATGCATGATATCCTGAAATATGTTTTCCATGTTGCCTGTTTTCTCTCCCTCTCTTTCAGGGATGCCAATGAGTCATAGATTTGGTGTCTTTACATTATTCCATATTTATCAGAGGTTTCATTCATTCTTCTTTATTGTTTTTATTTTATTTTTGCCTGACTGAGTTGTTTTGGAGAGCCAGTCTTCAAGTTCTGAGACTCTTTCCTCGGTTTGGTTAATTCTGCTGTTGATACTTGTGATTGTGTTATGAAATTATTCTAGTGTGTTTTTTAGCTCTGTCAGACAAGTTTGTTTTTTTTCTTATAATGGTCATTTGCTTTATCCTCTGCTGTATTGTTTCATTGTAATCCTTAGATTTCTTGGATTGGGTTTCCACTATCTCCTGTATGTCGATCATCTTTGTTCCTGTCCATATTCTGAATTCTATTTCTGACTTTTCAGTCATTTCAGCCTAGTTAAGAACCATTGCTGGGGAATTCGTATTGCCATTTGGAGGTAAGAAGGCACTCTGGCTTTTTGAGTTGCCAGACTTTTTTTGCTGTTTCTTTCTCATTTGCGTGGGCTGATGTTCCTTCAGTCTTTGAAGTTGCCATCTTTTGGATGGATTTTTTTTTTCTGTTTTCTTCTTTGATACCCTTGAGGGTTTGATTATGGCATAAGGTGGGTTCAGTTGACTAGCTACAATTCTAGTCCACTCCTCCATCTTGGAGGAGCCCCCTCTGATTGCTGTCTCTGTGCCTGTGTTTCTTTTTTGGGGTGTTCTGGTCCACGGGGCTCCCCACAGGGGCCACAATTGGCAGACAAGCCTTATTATTGCCAAGTAGGCCTTAATATGCTGTCTGTGTGCTTCCTGGGAAGAGACAGGGTTGTGCCTGCCCGCAGAGTTCAGGTGGAAGCAGGTCCACTAGGTTGGAAGATCTAGTGAGTTTGGCCTGTCTAGCTATGAGAGGTGGGGGTGGGTGGAGTGCCTGCCCTGCTGTCTGGGTGTTTCCACGGCTGTACCCCTCGGCAAATTCAGGCAGAAGTAGGGTCACTGGGCTGGAAGCCCAGCAGGCATAGCTCCCTTGGCTACTGGCAGTGGGAGTGGGTGGGGACGCCTGCTCTGCCACCTGGGAGTTTCCTAGGAAAACAGGAAGCTGCACCCTCCAGCTGAGTTCACACAGAAGCGAGACTGCTGGGCTGGAAGCTCTAGCAGGCATTGCCTGCCTGGCTAGCAGCAGCAGGGGTAAGGTCACCCACCCTGGTGTCTGGGTGCTTCCTGGGACAACAGGTAACTGTGAGCACTGGCTGAGTTCACATTGTAGGAGGACTACGGTGCCTGGGGGCAGGTGGGGCCATGTGCTCTGTGTTCTGGGTATTTCCCTGGACAACAGGAAGCTGTACACTTCTGCTGAATTCACACAGAAGCAGGACCACTGAGCTAGAAGCTCTAGCAGGCATTGCCCTCCTGGTTCCCAGTGGTGGGGGCAGGTGGGGTTGTACGTTCTGCTGTCCAGTTGTTTCCTGGGACAACTGGAAGCTGCCCACTCTGGCTGAGTTCACACAGAAGCCAGGCCACCGTGCGGGAAGCTCTAGCAAGTGTTGCCCGTCTGGCTGCCAATGGCGGAGTTGGGTGGAGTGGCCGGCCGAGTTCAAACAAAAGTGGGACCACTGGCCTGGAAGCTGGTACTGAGCCCTGTCTCGCAAGGGGGGTGGTGAAGTAATGTTACTGCTCCCAGGCATGGCAACGGTGGCCTCTACTGGTGCTATGGCACCAGCGCTTGTTTGCTCTGGGGCCGAAGGCTTGTAGAGGTCCCTTTGGACTTGAGAATTGCCCCGGCAAAACATCCAGGTGGCTCTCTGTCGGTCTAGAAGCACGGTGCGGGGGTGGTTCAGGGGAACCAGTGGTATTATCCTGTTCCCAGTCTTGCACAGGTCCCTGTGAGGAATGTGAATCCCCCTGGGGGATCTCACTCACTGACCCTTATGTTGGAGAGGTTCTCCCAGCTCCACACTGAGTCTAGGCAACGTGGGGCCCAGCTTCGTTCCTGTCTGCTCTCTGTTCCCCTGCTGCCTTGATGAATCCCTACATGGTTTCTCAGATGATCAGGCTGTAGGGACGGTATTCACTAGCCTGTTGTTTTCTATCCATGAGAGTGGCACACATGAGCTGCTTCTAGTCCACCATCTTGGCCCAGCTCCACCTAATATTCTTTTAAAAAGTTGAATGCAGGAAAATATGAAGAAGGAAGGAGAGAGGTTAACACTCTTCAAGCAGTTGTTATACTCCAGGTGCTTTTCTTCATGAGTTACTTGCGCTACTTCATTGAATCCTCACTTCAACCTTGGCAAGTAAGTAGCATTATTTTCCCACTGTACAGATGAAGACACTGAGATACTTGTCTCAAGTGATGTAGAGATGAAACTGAACCCTGGCACTGAGCCCAAGCTCTTTCCACTCAAGAACATTGACTCTAAGTTCTGGATCATAAAAAAGGGCATGTCTGTTTTTATCTACAATTTTACTCTCAGCCCATAGCAAATAGTGGGCACTCAAGAATTAATTGATGGATTTGAACAAATAGTGAATGTATAAGTGCTTTTAAGAGCAACAGAAAGGGAAATTCCAACCAAAGCTTAGGGAAGACTCTAGGAAGGCGGTTGAGGCTGCCATTCTGAAGTAGGATGCAGTCTGGACCACAGTGGACAATCTGAACCTACAAGAACTGATTGGAGGATGGCTTTGGGCTGTTATGGTGCCAATCATAAGCCACCTTGGGTTCCCGTGGCTGGAAGTTACAATTATGTTTCTAAATTAAAAGGGAAACTATAAGTATATGAAATACATTCTCATTTAAAAAAATACCCAATGATGATAAAGTAAAAATTCTCTTTGAACTACCTTCCACCACTAATTTGATATGCATCCCCTCAGAAATTTGTATATGAATTTAACTATATATATGTCTATGTCTATATCTATATCTATGTCTATCTTGCTTGGTTTTGTGGTTTTTTTACATAAATAATATCCTCCTGTATGCATGGTTTTACAGCCTACTTTCTTCACGCGACAATATATGTTGTAGCTCTTTCTATGTTAGTATGAACCGATCCATCTCCTTTTAAATGATTGAACAGTATTCTATATTTTATTGTTTGGACAAGCCAATCGATGTAAATGGTCCCTTTTTATGCATTCTCCTTTCTTCTCACCTTCTGTCCCTTTGTCCTTCCATTTCTCTCATTCTTTCTTTTGACATTACAAACAGTGCTACAGCAAGAATACTTATAAATGCCTCTTTCTGCTCATGTGCAAGAATTTCTACGGGTAGAGACTTGAAAGTAGAACTGCTCAGCTGGAGAATATGCTCATGTAAAGTTTAGTAGATAACTGCCAAGTTATGTAATTAGAGTTTATAAAAGCAGAGGCAAGAAATTAGTGCTCTCTAAACTCATCGGTCTCTCTGTTTTTGAATTGTTTTGCCTATCTCAGTATTCTTTTTCCTTAGTTTCTCTGCGAGGTCACTTTTCAAAAATTTTAGTCTATCTCAGAAAAGCTAAGGAGAAAATTTCCTCTGGTTACACTAATTTCTATAAATTTAGGAGGACACCAAGAGTGTCCCTAGTGGCCACATGGAAGTAATGCAACCCTGGCTGCCTGGGCTCAGCTGGGGCAAGGGATCCAGAGAGGTAAGAGTGGGATTTATTCTGGGAGGAGTCAGGATGGCCGCAGTATTCGTCCTTTCCAGTTTAGAACGTGGCTATATACACTTTTCTTTCTTTTGGGATCTTGGAGACCCCTTCATCGTGGGTAATCCTTTATCCTCTCCCCACCCCAAATCAAGAAAAAGAGAAGCCATGTATTTTACAGAGAAATGAGACATTCTGAAGAGCTAGTGCCATCTACAGTCCTAAAAACTGCCCACAAGTTTTCTTGAGAATTTCTCCACAGGTCTCTATGCTCTTTCATTTGCTGCCATTTGCCTGCTTTTCCTAAAACCTTGTCAGTCAAAATAATAGTAATAATAAATGAATAATACATGATTTGTAATTCAGTGATATTTTCTTGTGTTTTTAACTACTCCTGCAGCAATTTTAATTTTTAGTGTTTTTTCTTTGCATATGTTTGACTCTATTAGCATATCACAATTTGTATATCCTTTGGAGTTTGCAAAGCACTTTCACATCCAACATATTATTTACTACCTGTAGCAACCACTACTGTCCTTGATTTTATAGCAAGTGGTTCAGGGAAGTTAAGTTACTAGTTTAAAGTCACACAACCTATAACTGACAACAACTGAAGTCTACTTGGATCTATTTTCTTTGGCCATTATATTACAATATACCATACTCTGTGTTTATGAATTAATTAGAATTTTTGTCTGTGAATATAAATATGATTTTAGTTATCTTTTCTTGAACCTCTGAAGATAGGGAAACTAAATTTGAATTTCAAGTTCCCAAGCCTTATAAACAAACTTCTCAAAAATAAGACAAGCTAAAGATGAAGAGTATCCGATAGCTTTGTACTTGATTTTGAAGGGGATACTTTTTGGGTGTGACTGAGAAGACAGAGCTACTCTTCAGTAGGACACTGCAACCATTCCCTCCCCTCCTGTCAGTATACAAATTGTGCTGTTGGTCACCACTGCAGCTGCCACTTGTTGAGCCTGGCTCTGTGAGCAGTTGTTGCCTGGCCCCCTTTTTCAAGAGGAGGCTTTTCCCCACTTGGTGGGGCTGGTGCCTGTGTATTTTTCTTGCCACTCAGAATAATATCAAACTGAAGTTAAACTCTAGTGCAGCTCTGAAGTCTTTTCCAGCTTTATAATATATTTATGTAATATTTATTGAGTGTTTGCTAGGTGCTAGGTAGTGTAATAAGTCTTTTACACATATTAACTCATGTAATCTTCACATTAGCCCTATGAAGTAGGGATTATTATTATTAAATCCATTTTGCAGAGGAAGAAACTGAAGCTCAGAGATGTTAAGTAACTTGCTGACATTCATGGAGCTAGTGTGTAGTAGAATTAGGACATGATTCCAAGCCTGTTTTGATTTCTAAGTTTGTGCTTCCAATCATTTTAAGTCTTTTAAAAAGCTTTTCCTCATCCTCCCTGCCGCCATTTCAATAACTTCTAAAAGAACACCCAAGATGTAGCACCAAATCAGAAATGGAATAGTAATAATGATGCTTTGGCTCGAATGCTTTGAATGCTGTCTCTTTAGCAATGGACAAATGGCCTTCGAGCATGGATTGGAATAGGAACTTTGGAGTCCCTCGACACTTAGATTTAAATCTCAGCTCTACCTCTTCTTTATCTGTTTGTTTCTTTATCTATAAATTGAATATAATAATAGCTACCCCAATAGGGTGATTGTGAAATATAAATGGGTTAATACATGTAAAGCACTTAGAACTGTCCCTGGTCCATATATAGAGCTATGTGACAAGATTCTGTTATTAAGCTATAAGATAAATTTAGATACTGTGTTGTTTCCTTGCCTCAGAGGGTGAAGAGGAGGCTTATCTAGGTCAAACGGAGCACTGGAATGGCAATACTATTAGGAAAAAACTGTTACTCACTTGTGCCTGTTGAAGCAACATAGGGGTAGTATTTGCAGTTATCTCTTGTCACTGCTGGACTTGGGCAGATTTATTAACTGATCAAGTTTGCATTGTGGTAGTATCCCCTTCATTTACCCTCCTCACACACTTTGTACAGTTGTTTTCTCTTCCACTCCCTGTGCCTCTCCCACACCTATGCCTGTGGAAGGAGCCAAATACCCTTCACTCTGTCTGAGGTGTCTATGACTTATGAAACTTCCTTTATGTAGTTGCTTGTATTTGAACTGAACACTAGATGTTTAGCCTATACTCATGGTAGGATTTCAGGCATTAATCAGTAGACATGTCTTAGTCAGGCATTAATCAGTGGACATGTCTTAGTCAGCTTAAGCTGCAGTAACAAAATACCATAGATTGGGTGGCTTAAATAATGTAAAGTTATTTACTCACAGCTCTGGAGGTTGGAAAGTCCAAGATCAAAGTGCTAGCCAATTTGATTCTTGGTGAGGGCTCTCTTCTTGGCTTGCAGACGATGGCCGTTTTGCTATGACTTTACTTGGCAGACAGAGATAGCCCTGGTGTCTCTCCCTCTGAGGGCCATTCCCTCATTAACTCATCTAAACCTAATTATCTCTCAAAAACTCCATCTCTAAATATCATCACATGGGGAGTGGGGGTTAGGGAGTCAATGTATGGATTTTGGGGAGACACAATTCAGTACATAGCAGATCACAAAACGACTATTTGAACCTCAGGGCTGTTAGGTGCCCCTAAAACCATAACAACATGTAAGAAAGCCAAGTCCCTCTGTACTCCAGGCCTATATACAGTTCAGAAATGAGCATATTCTATGGAGCTCCCAAGGGCTCTTCCCTCTTGGGTGGTAAGAAGGACAGATTCTCTCCCTTAATCATAGTTGTGGTTCCGAAGTTAGGTTTTGGAAACAGTCTAATCCACATTATCAGGCGGTTAAGAGAATGGGATTCCATTTGACTTGGTAATGGTTTTCTTTTATTAACTTTTCAGTGAAAATTTTCCTTTCCTTGTAATTAGACTTAGTGATTAGAATCTCTAGAGTTTGCTCTTTAAGTACCAGCAAGTGTTAAAGTGCCCAGGACTATGAAAAAAGCTTCAGCTTGAGTTGCTGGTGTAAAGGGAAGGTTTAGGCAAGCCTGCAGCCGCTAAGGCTATTGATTTAGAACAGGCATTAGGTGCCCAGAGAGACTTGGGAGAAAAGGTGTTATAGATGCCATTAATGGATCCATGGGGAGACTGAATTATTTCTCTAATAACATGGTCCATTTATTTTTAAGATTTTTTGTGGGATCCTTATATCTTCCAGTCTGTGCACCAAAGAAAGGAAAAGTAATATTTCTGTCCTTTTTCCTCTTTGGATTTTGGAAAACCTTGCCTTGATGAAGACATAAAGACTCCAGAGAAGTACAATAGTACCGTGAGGGTGGAGATGCTTTTTAAAGGATAAGTGCATATGATAGACAAATACTTAATATTATGATATTATTAATATATAAAGAGCTCTTACAGATTAATAAGAAAGACACAAACATCATAACAGACAAAAAGACAAAGGAAGTAAACCATTTACACACACACAAGACAAAGAAATAAAAATGTCCAATAGACACTATTTAAAATAACAATGAAATCATGTGCTTCATTAATGCCTAACACATTATATTGGCAAGGATTAAAAAATTAAAAACAGTCCAGGTGCTGTGGCTCACGCCTGTAATCCCAGCACTTTGGGAGGCCAAGGCAGGTGGATTACCTGAAGTCAGGAGTTCAAGATCAGTCTGGCCAACATGGTGAAATCCAATCTCTACTAAAAATACAAAAAAATTAGCCGGGCATGGTGGTGGGCACCTGTAATCCCAGCTACTTAGAAGGCTGAGGCAGGAGAGTTGCTTGAACCTGGGAGGTGGAGGTTGCAGTGAGCCGAGATCACGCCATTGCATTCCAGCCTGGGCAACAAGAGCGAAACCCAGTCTCAAAAAAAAAATTAAAAACAAATGACCATAGCCAGTGTTGGCCTGGTTAAGACAGAAACAGACACTCAAATACAGTTCTAGTGGAGGTGTTAGTTGGTCTAGACTTTCTGAAAGGCAATTTGAGAATACATACCAAAAGCTTTAATATGTGCATATCTTTTGACCCAGCGTTTGCACTGTTAGGTATTTATCCTAAGAAAATAATTATGGATGTGTGAAAAGATATAGCTACACAAACAATTGAAGCAGCAAAAATTGGAAGCAACTAAATACCCTCAGATTGGAAACTGGTTAAATAAATTATGGTATAGGCATAGAACAGAAAATTATGTAGCCATTAAAAATCATGTTTTGAAATGAGAAAATGTTCATGATATCATAATATTAAAATAAGAAAGTAAGATACCAAGCTGTGTATAGAGAGTGTAATCTCAATTTCATATACAAAAGTATGTTAAAAGACTAGATGAAGATACACTTAAATGTTAACAATGATTATGTCTGGGTGGTAGGATGACAGATAATCTTTACTTTCTTCTTTTCAGGATTTTATGTCTTTCCCAAATTTCATACAGTGAGTATGTGCTACTTTTATAATTAAAAAAAAAAAAACAACAGCAACACAGAAACTATAAAAAAGACATTTAAGCTTGTTTCTGAAAGCTAATCTTTGATTTAATTTTTTCTCTTCAAATTTAAATGCAGACATTTCCTTTAGGAAATGAGGAAAAACATTTTAACTGTCTTGTGGGAGAAATTGATAAAGAAAAAGTTTTTCTGGGGTGTGTAGGGAATACCCCAAGATAAAAGTACTCTCGTGGACCGTATATATTTCAGACTGACCCTTCTTTCAAAGACTTCATGTTACCTTTTTTTCAGAAACTACTTTATGGAGGTATAATTCACATACTACAAAATTTACTCATTTAAAGTGTACAAGTCAATGTATTTTAGTATATTAACAGGGCTGTGCGGCCATCACCACTATCTAATTCTAGAATATTTTTATCACTCTAAAAAGAAAATTTGTACTCATTAGCAATCACTTCCCATTCTCCACTTCCCACCCTCTCACCAGCTCCTGGCTATGAATTTGCTTATTGTGAACTTTTCATATAAATGGAATCACACAATATGTAAGCTTTCACTTAGCATAATATTTTCAAGGTTCATCCATGTTTCAACATCAGTCAGTGCTTCATTCCTTTTTACGGCTAAGTAATATTTCATTGTATGTATAATGAAATTGTGTGTATGTATAAACTATACTTACTTTATCCACTCATTAGTTGACAGACATTTCAGTTGTTTTCACTTTCTGGCTTTTAGGAATAATGCTGGCATGAACATTCGTGTACAACTTTTTGCCTGCAAATATATTTTCATTTCTCTTGCATATATACCTAGGAGTGAAATTGCTGGGTTACATGACAACTGTACAATTAACCTTTTGTGGAAATGTCAGGTTGTTTTCCAAAGTGGGTGCACTATTTTACATTTCCACATGTTATCTTTCATCCAATAATTCTTATATGTACTTTAAGAAGTATGTACAAGGATGATCATTTGTAATAGCAAAAAACTAGAAACAATCAAATATCCATAGATAGGGAACCAGTTAAATCAATTGTAAATTATGGAATACTATGCGGTGCTAAAAGAATGAGATATTATATATGTTCTCATTGGGAAAGATAAACAAGATGTATAAGTTGAAAAAGCAAGTTGTAAATCAGTACGTATGATTTTATTTGTGTGCAATACAATTATTGTACATATGTATATGTATCAAAATATATACATATTGTACATATTGTACATATGTATATGTATCAGAAATTTCTGGAATAATATCTAATCAATTGTTCATACTGATTCCTACTGAAGAATGAGACTGGGGGGATTGGTGGTGGTCTGAAGTGTGGTGTGGGGAGGGGGAGGGAATTGCTTTTCAATTTAAAACCTTCTGTACATTAATTTTAAAAAATGTGTTATTTTGCAATAATAAAAACGTTTAAGGAAGCTTGCATTTTAAAACTTAGCTTTTTAATTGGCATAGACAGTTTGATTTTCATTATTCATGCAAGTGCAGCAGGAGGGAAGTGATGCTTAGTAGTCCCAATAGCAGAGTGAGAGTGCAGAGCCTCCTCTGCATCAATAGCCCAGGATTCATTAATCTCTTATTGGATACTGGGCCAAATTTTAGGAACAAACTACCTCTTGATTTTTCCATTGCATCCAAATGGGTAAATTTATGTTACCAAGAAACATGTTTTGAGGCAAAATTTATGGCTTGTGTAAACATTTTAGTAAAAGCAGAGCCCTCAAGATTAAAATAGGAATGATTGAGGAGACAACATTGGGATATATTTGTTGGCAACCAATATTTGAAAAATTGCATTTCCTAAAAAAAAGAATTCGGCAGAACAGTTTGTTGTAAGTGTGACAAATTTCTAAAGCCATTTCTAGGTTAGAAAAAAATTACTTGAAAAATGTTACACTATGTGACTACACACAAGATTTGATCATTTAAAATGAGTCAATTGTTGGCTGGGCATGGTGGCTCACGCCTGTAATCCCAGCACTTTGGGAGGCTGAGGCGGGCGGATCGCGAGGTTGGAGTTCGAGACCAGCCTGACCAACATGGTGAAACCCTGTCTCTACTAAAAATACAAAAATTAGCTGGTCGTGGTGGCATACACCTGTAATCCCAGCTATTCAGGAGGCTGAGGCAAGAGAATCGCTTGGACTCGGGAGGCGGAGGTTGCAGTGAGCCGAGATCACACCACTGCACTCCAGCCTGGGCGACAGAGTGAGACTCCGTCTCAAGAAAAAAAAAAAAAAAGGTTGCATTAAAAGCCCTATGATATGATATGAACCCCTGTGTTGGGGAAGAGGTAAGCAATAAGGCTTGGCATAGCTACCCTTTCTGTTAATAGGAAAAAGTAGGTGGCCTTAGTTCTCAAATTAAGACAGCCACATGAGATCAACAGCTTGGTGTCCTAGGTGTAGGCAGGATGTAACTTGCTCGGTTAAATATGTTTACAATGAATTGCCTCCATTAATTCCTTTCAACTTGGTTTATACACCCTTTTCAATTCAATTATAAGAAACTCAATCAAATACCTACCGGGTGCCAGGCACTATGTTAATTCCTGTGGTGGATACAATTATAAATGAGACTAGGTTTCCACCTGGAAGGAACTAATTTGGGGGCTATTTACAGCTAATTTCTTAAAAATTTTCCTTTTTATTTTAATGCACATCTTATATGCACAATATCTGTTATTTTATTTTATTTTTTTTTTTGAGCTTTTAAAGGCTTAAGAGACAAGTGAAATGCTAATCAAGTGGCCTAATTCATTCTAGGGAAAGTGTAGAAGTCACCTTTGTAATGAGCCAATGTGGAGCTGAAGCATGTTCGGTTATGCTGCAGGCAAAAGAATCGTGGGCTGTGTTCATCTGCCTCTGAGTTTCCTTTCATAAGACTTGGAATCCCTTCCACACCCTAGAATAGCTATGTTTTCTAAAAGTAAGGTTTTATGAAAGGAATCCCATGTTCCATTGACCTCTTGTAGCAAACAGCCAAACAAATGAAATAGATGTATTTTGACTGGAAAAAATTGACTCTCACTTATAATGTAATAATATAAAACTTTGCCAAGAATTACTACTCCTCCCCACACTGTGTTAATACTTCTGCTAGCTGGACCTGCCTAAAATTGATTTCACTTCATAAACAACAGCAACGGCAAGAACAACCCACTGGTAGAGATAATTTACAACTAAGAGGGTCCATAGTGTTCCTCTACCCTCCTTTGCTTCACACACTGTTCCTGTTCGTGGAGTACCTATCTCTAAAACTTTAACACATACGCTGTTTTTCACCACCTCAAACCTCCTCAGCATTTCTAAATATATATCCAAGATGATTCTATTATTACTTCTGGCCCCTTACACATTCCTTGAATTTATAGGCCTCTTTTCAGACATTTTCTGATGATACCCGTGCAGTTAATTACAGTCTTCCTGATTGAGAGAAACGAAAAGCAAGCACCCATAGGGAGAGACTGCAGTGGCTCTTCCTTATTTGGCAGTGGTTGCTCAGTTGCAGTTTCTGCTGGGAAAGGGGTCTACATTCTGCAGTAACATAATATTAACTAGCTGCCTCATAAGGAGATGCAAATGCAGCGCCTCTTGGCCACGATTTGTAAAAGGGCATATTTCAAGAGTCTTAAGATAGATTTGACTTGTAACTCTAAGAAAGTAAAAGTAGTAACAATTATCTGGATCTTGTGTACCTTACAGAGATAATTTTGGGGTGGGGGTTTTGGTCAATGGCAACACAACTTTAGGTGATCAACTCTGCATGAAGGTAAGCTGGGGAAGAGAACCGTGCATGGGAGGACACTTTTTCTGCCAAAGAATTGCTTTCTCCAGGCTTGGCCCTTCCTAGGTGTGTATATTTGGGTAAGTTACCTAATCTCTTGAAGCCTCAGTTCCTCATTTGTGCAGTGAAGATAATAGTACCTATCCTGTAGGATTATTTTGAGGATAGTATATAAAGGAATCTGTGATATAGTAAAGCAGAGGCATAGTTTAGAGTACAAGATGTTTTCTAGGGATCAACACCTGTGAAAGGAAGGAGAAGGAAGCGCTTTGTAGTAAGATGCCCATATTATAACCAGAAAAAGGTTTGGGTCCTCAACATTTACTGTTCTTGTCGCTTGAAATGCCATTCCCTAAAGACTCCCATGCCTGTGATAATGACCATAAAGAAAATAAAACAGTAGTGTCTCTCTCTTCCAACTCCTATTTCACTTGTTTTTAAAAATCACTTTTCATTGCTTTCCCTAGCAAAAGTCTCCTTAAATGGCAAGCTTCTTAACCTGCCACTCAAGGATCTCTATTATCTGCTCACAACTTCGTACATTTCCAACTTTTGTACCCTGTCAACCTCCAGCCGGCTGGGCCCTCCACTATTCTTGGCACAAGGCATATTTCCTCCTACATTTACCCTCTCCTGACACCATTCATCCTGCCCTCCTAGCTGCCCTTCACTCATTCAAATGCTCCCCAGTCCTCAAGGAGGAATTCTGAGTTCATGCCAATCTGATGTTTTACTGGTCTATTCTAGCTCAGAATAGTTGATTCCTCTTTTGAATTTCTAGTTCTTATGCTTGGACTTCCTCATACTATAAAGCCTTGTAATGCCTTTTGTTTCATTGCCATGCATTGTTATTATGTTATTGGTGGCAAATATCCGAGTTACTTGGCACCAGAATATGTTAGTGGCGGCAACTCCATACAGGTTTGCAGCAGGAATGTACACTTGGAAGAGAACCAAGTGGGCACCTTGGAGGTCACAGTACCCCATTTAACCTTGAACCTCAGATTATATATGCTGGCCTACTTCTGGCATCTTGTGCCCCTTTCCCTTCATTCTTCCCTTAGGGTGAGCCGCCTGCATGCGCGGTGCACTGCTTGCACTTGGGAGGTGAGCATGCACATTGTGTTTACTGGAGTTGTACGCATCACACTTGAGGCTTTCTTCCCCTTTTGTGGAATGCCGCTGGAAGGTCACACTCTGCCATTTTGTCTCTTAATGTGCATGCTTGATCCCACTTGCCCAATTCCTGAAAGCTGCTGATTACCAACTTCAGGTGTTTTTGTCTGTTAGGAAACTGCCTCTCGCTGGAGCTGGCTGTGATCAATTATAATTTTAGAGAGGCAGTGTGACAACTGCTGGACCATCACCTGAAGGTTGGCTGACATTCCTGGTGGGTGGGAGGGAGAGCCCTCTCCTGCCCTGCTCATGCCTGACTAGCTACCTACTGTAACAATTACAGTCTTTGTGCGGATATTTATTAAGCATCTTTTATGTTCCTGTCCCTGTTCAAGGAACTGAGGATACAGAAAGTAGTGAACAAAGAAAGGCAAGTTGCTGCTCTCAAGGAGAATATATTCCAGTGAATGGGGATAGACAGATAATAAACAAACAAAGGAATAAAGGAGATAATTTCAGGTAGCGATAAGAACCACGGAAAAAAAGAGCAGTAACATAAAGGGAGGGAAGGGGGATACACTACAATTTTATTTTCGTCATGGTGATTATCACAGACCTGGAATGTTATAGAGGAAGAGCATTTAAGGCAGAGGGAACAGAAAATGTTAAGGCCCCAAGACTTCTTTATTTTGACTAGAATATGGGGTCTTACTATTAAAAGGTTAAGAAAAAATACACAGAGAAGGTCAGCTAGGTATCTGGCTATTGGAATAACTGAATCTTATGCTGATTACTGCATACATTACTTCTTTTACTTGTTTTATAAATTGCAATGCTCTACAAATAAGTTTCCAAAACATTTCACCTGATTATCACAATTACCCTTCAAGTTTGTTAAGGTAGATATTATTATCCTCTTTTTATCGGAGGAAACTGAGTCTTTAGATGACATGCCCACAGTCACATACTTAACATGTTTGTTGGATGTGTCTTATTTTCCTCACCACGATGGAAATACCTCAAGTCAGCAACCTTAAAGTGAGGGTAATGGAAAGAACTCTGGAGGCAGCCAAGTCAGTTTCAAGCCTGACTCTGCCACTTAACTGGCTGCGGAGTCTTAGGCAAATGATTTCACTCTCTATACCTCAGTTTTCTTCTTTGTAAAATAAGGATAGTAATAATCCATGAAGTGGTTGTGCAGAATGAAAATAATAATGTACGGAAAGCCACTAACACAATGTTTGGCACATTAATAGATGGTCCCACCTGTGACCATCATTACAATGAATATAATAATGACAAGAAACGATAATAAAATAATAACCTTCCCTAAGGTTATGTTTCTTGGGGAGCTGTTCTGTTACACGTAAGGAACCATTAGCTAGCAGAAGATATTTTTTCCTGTGCCTAGAAGTGACCTCCATACATTATTACACACAAGATCATTGGAAACACAGTGATTTTGTGAGATTTGATGCAAAAGATCCTGTAAAGGCACTTAGCACAGAGCCTGGTATATAGTAGATCCTCAGTTAATGGTTACTATTATTATATAAACCATTAGGTCTATCTTCCTAGATTTCCTAGCATTGTGATGGGTGCACTGGCATTCAATTAATATTGAATGAGTGAAGGAATAACTGAACTTAAAACACCAAATAATCGTGTTCAGTTGCAGTTCAAACAGAGCCAAATGCATTAATACTGGGCTTTGTCTCTGGTTATTTCCTGGTATCTCCACTGTCGTCTTAGCCAACCTGAGGGGGAAACCATGTATTATTGCCTTTCTTTTGTATCCTTCCCCACCCCCATTTCCATTGGTCACTGTGCTTAGTTCAATTCTTTGTAGAATGTGAGCAATAAATAAATACATGCTAAATCAATTACCAGTTCACTTGTCCAGAGGCTCATTTCTAATAGATCAAATTCCCTGACATCTCAATGACTCACCTGCATTACTGTCATTTTTTGATGTAGAGACTGAGTCTAAGGGCTCTGGAAATTTGATGATGGGATTTCACCATTCTGGTTTAAATTCATTCAATACTTGGCATATAGCAGGCACTCAATACATAGTTGTTGAGAAAGAAGAATGAATATTGAATTAATGCATCCTTCACCCTTGCCACTAGATTCTTCTCCTTGTCACCATATGTCACAGCAGGGAAGTCTAAGACATTGTTTTCTTTGTTTTTCAAGTGCTTAGAGCCAAAGGCATTGATGAGAACTCCCTTAGGCAATCGCATCCTAGTTGAATGCCATTAGGCAAGTCTTTCAACAGAAGCAATTTGGCCTTTGGGTCATCTGGTGCCTCATTTTCTGTTGACTATTCTGCCCAAGGCAGCAGGACACAATCTGCTCAGCCTAGGCTGAGTGAGCTTTTGTGCCTATGGGTGCAGCCTATTTGAGACCCAGCAGGGTGGGGTCGCACTTCTATCTCCAGAGACAGTAGGCCCTGAAAGTGAACTGTGACTGAAATAGAGATCTTCTTGAACTAACAGTGGAACCTGGTTAACTCCATTAGATCTGCATCTCAAAAACAATAAATAGAATTTAGGTCTCTCCATCTTAAAAAAACAGCTATTTGTTTTCAGGATAACCGTGTGTTAGAGGCCTGGGTAAGGAGGAGACAATTCTGTTTTAAAAATGTTAGGCATGATTTAAAGGGTTTTTCTATTGCTTATAATAGGTTTTCATTTTTGCTGATTGAATTTAGTTGCTTCTGTGGCTGGTATACAAGCTCCTGGTTGGGGGTGGGTGTGTGTGACCTTTTTAACTTTGTAGCACTTTAATGCAAATGAAATTTAAGGGTGGGGGAGCAAGCAAAACCAACCGAATGACAATGAAATCATTTTCTAAATATGTTTACAATCAAATATCTCCCTCGATAATTTGATTTGTAGGAAATGGCAGAGTGCAGCATTTTATACAGAAGCTTTTCAATAATTCATCCTCATCTCATTGATGTGCAAGCCTTTGGCTAGGTTGGTGAGTGCAATAGGTGCTCTGGCACGGGGGAGAAATTCATTTGAGTTCTCAAATCGATGTACCCCTTGTCTGACCCACCCGTCTAATGCTGTTCTGGCCTGTGACTAGAGGCTTTTCAACCTTATTAGACTCCTATAGTACCCCTTTCTAGAGTACTGAGAGCATTTGGAAACGGTGCTTTTTCCTTGTTTAATTTTTTGGGGGATTTATATTTGTATAATCCTTATTAAGCTGTTCAAATGATTAAACTCCTCTGTAGAAACTTCTAGAAAATTGACACTCCCAAGTGTTAGCTTTTGGGGGCATGGGGAAATGGAAAAGTGTGGAAAGTGGCAATTGGGAGAGGGTCCTCCACCAGTTGAAAAGATAAGCCTCTTAATGGGTCACAAGGTCAAGCAAACTTGAATACATAAATGATAAAGAGACCAAGAGACACTTGAAACGCTCCAAGCTTGAGCTAGCGTTAAAAAGTGGTCTTTCCCCTGGGAATTTGCACTCTTGTGGTGGCTCCTCACAGAGCTTGTGTAAGACAGACTCTTCCTGCTCTTGGGTTGGGGTGGGGCAAGTCCTTTGCAAACTCCTTCCTGGAGCAGGAGGATGTGGGATAGAGGGAGGTGGTGGGTGGGGAGAAAATGGCATGGCAGCGTACCCAGTCATCTCAATTAGAATCCCAGAGTCTTCAGGCAGTAGTGTGCTGAGGCTCTGGCACTCAGAGAAGCCAGACAGTGATTACCTCCTTTGTAATAATAGACAGGAGACATGAAGTTTGCTATTGTGCTGCTGCTGCTGCTCTGAAACTTTGTGAAGCCATTGATCTGACTTCAATGAACCATAATACTATTGATTTGGTGTCAGATCACTGGTAGGCACTTGAGCGACAGTCTGAGTGGATGTGATGTTACATTTAAATTGTCCTTTTGTTTGTTTTCTAGTTGTCAAAACCTCTTGATAGAATGTGTGATGCCAAATGCCTGTACAGTCCTTATTAGAGTTCAAGTGCCAAGAGCATGTGCTGCATCATTAAACAAAATGAGTGGCTCTTGGCCAAATTCTATTGGTTAGAAATGTATAATATTTGGTGAGCCTGATTTTCACTGACGAGCTCAGAAAGGCACAGTGTTATGCCCTCTGATGCTGTCGAGGGTAAAAGTAAATCATCCTTCAACCCCCATCTCCACCCCACCAATCTTATTGGTAGCTGGGACTCATGCCATCTCAGCCACATTCCTGGCTGTGCTGGGACTGAGAAAGGGCTTTACTAGGCAAGAAAACCCAGCAGGTTTATAAGTATCTTGGGATATTGTAAGAGAAGTGGAGAATCAGCAGAATTAGCCTGACACATTCTTCCCAGGTTATAGTTCCAAACCAGCCTCATATTGGGCACGATATATGAAGTAGTACCCCAGTGGGACTGTAAGGTGGAAAAAATTGAGATGTGTGAAGTTGTGGGGAGCATTCCTTAGTGAATCTCAGTCAGTCATTATTTTTGTATTTTTAGTGGAGACTGTGTTTCACCATATTGGCCAGGCTGGTCTCAGACTCCTGACCTCAGGTGATCCACTCATCTCAGCCTCCCAAAGTGCTGGGATTACAGGCGGTGAGCCACCGCCCTACCACGATTGAATTTAAATTAACTGCTTGTTTTTAAACAAATTACTCCTTTTCTTTGAGCTTTCATTTTCTCCTCTGTAAAATGGTGACAATAATAGCACATATCTCAAAGGGTTGTTGTAAGGATGAAGTGGGAATATGCATATAAAGGTTCTAA
Organism: Hylobates moloch; assembly: GCF_009828535.3. Classification (NCBI taxonomy): domain Eukaryota; kingdom Metazoa; phylum Chordata; class Mammalia; order Primates; family Hylobatidae; genus Hylobates; species Hylobates moloch. The sequence continues at coordinate 83,254,784 of NW_026652282.1, read as the reverse complement.
CACAGTGCCTGACGCTAGTTGGTACTTAGTTATCTAGGAAGGAAGAGTGGAATGGTGGGGGGTGGTAGGGGATGGGGGAAGCACACTGACAAGTGTATGGAGGATTATAAAGAAAGTTGAGGGTTCATGGCCAATTAGGAGACTGTTGCAGTAATACAAGTGAAAAATGATGTTAGCCAAGGCTAGAGTGGTAGTGTGTGAATGAAGAGAAAGGGACAAATGCTTATGTTACAGAGGTAGACTGAATAAAGATGGGAATGAGTGAGGGGCTAATCTCCACGTTTCTGACTATGATAATTGGGTGGATAATTACTCTTTTTATGGATTAAGGAATAAGAGAAGAGGATTTGGGGTAAATTAACTATGAAATGTCTATGATACATCCAAGTGTCAATGAGATACCCAGTAAGTATGCAATTGGATATAAAAATGCAGAGCTCAGTGGAGAGGTGAGGCCCAGAGATCCAGATTTAGAGGTCCTCAGCACAGTGATTAAAATTGTAGTTATGAGCTATCTCATTGCCTTAGTCCATTTGGGCTGCTATAACAAAATACCTTAAACTGGGTAACTTATACACAGCACAAATTTTATCGCTTTAAGGTTCTGAAGGCTGAGAAGTCCAAGATCAAGGCACCAACACACTCGGTGTCTGGTGAGGACCAGTTTCTCATAGATGGCATCTTCTTGCTGTGTCCTTACATGGTGGAAGAACAAACAGGCTCCTTGTGCTTCTTTTATAAGAGTATTAATCCCATTCATGACAGCTTCACTCTCATGAGCTAATCACCTCCTACAGGCCCCAGCTCTTAATATTATTGAATTAGGGATTAGGTTTCAACATATGATTTTTGGGAGGGGCACAAACACTCAGACCATAGCACTTGTGAAGAGAGAATGGAGAGAAGAGAGTAAAGGACAGATTTGTAGGGGCACAATTTGGCAGCTTCTTACTCCTATGTTCACTATTCTTCCCACTTTTCCAGAGAGGGATTTATGGAGTTCTTTATGTCTTTTCTAGAATTTTTCTTTTGTATAACTGACTTGTAAGTCTCCTATAAAATGATCAAGTAGCTGTTTGTATTTTTTTTTAACAGATGGGCACACAGAAGTGTAGGGAACTATCATGAAATTTTCAAGGTCACTCAGCTGGCACCAAACTCAGGACTCCTTCTTGCCCACCTGCCCATGTCAATTCCTTCTTCATGATCCTTTTTGAAATGGAACTGTCCAGTCTTTTGAATATGGTTAAGGTATTGTGAATCACACATGCCTTGATCTCCTCGTGTATAATGGCATGGGTTGTTATTTAGGGCTATTCATGTTGGGAGGGGAGGGCAAAAGGTAGAGAATGGGAGAGCTCTATTTTTGTGTATGAATTGTCACTGTAGACAGAGGAAAAAAAGAAATCCATGGGAGATGATGACATTGTGCAGTTGGGGAGCAAAGAAAGAGGAGTTGAAGAGAGAAGAGCTAAAAGAAGTGGACGTGTTATTGGAATAAAAAGGCACTGAGGAAAATACTCTTCAGAGATCCCAGCATGAAGTGAGAATCCCAGGAGGCAGGAGAAGTAGTCAGAGAGGAAAGTGGAGGAGGTCGCGAGTACATGTGTGCACGACAAGAGACTTGTTTATTTCCCTTCGGTTTATTCCATGGTTTGTTAATGAAGGCCCAGCAGCAGGAGATGTGCAGTCCATTAAGGAATGACAAGGACTGCTAATCCAGGATTTACCTATGCTTGCCCGAGGTGAAAGCCCCTGCTACTAAATTATTTCAAGTGAATGCACTGGCTTAGGTAGGGATCGAGTTGTCTCGCTGGGCCAAGTCTTTGAGTTAATGCTTCAGCGCATGACAGTGCAAGTAAAATCCTGAACTGGATTTCCATACTTGTCTAATATAGACTCAGGCAAGAGGCTGGGATGAAGATTGAAGTCCCTGTTTGTTTAAAAAGGCATGCAGAATTTCAACAAGGTTCATTTGCATGATTGAGTGACTGAAATGTGACCCCTAATCACACAGTGAGGTTGAATACACTTTGTACTGGCTTGTTTCAGAGAGGAAACTCTAACCTCTTTGGCATTAGCCTGTATAGAACTCACGCCTTACTGATCCTGTACTTTTTCCATCATCCTCAGTGAATCAAGAAATCTCAACTCCGAGCAACAGGAGGTTAAATACTGGTTGATGAGAATGTTTGTTTGCTTGGTTTCTCTGCTAATCTCAGTGCTGGGAGCAGGTGCCTGCTTGGCAGCTCTGGAGTCCTGGACTATCTCAGAAGAGCTACAGTCATAAGTCTCCAATCCACAGCCTCTCCACAGGGTCTTTCTGCTTGGCAGACCTGCCATGGCCTGGTAAACAGGGCTCAGTAGCTAGCATCTGCTCTTTGGAAACTAGTCTGAGAGTCTCGCCTCAGTTGCCCAACTAACTTGCTGTAAACAGACACAAGGCTTCTGGTAGGATCAACAGGAAAGCGCCTTTGTTTGTAGAAAGAATCATTAAACTGCAGACCCCCATATTTTCATACCTTCCTCCTCAGACATCCTTTAACAATGCTCCCAAGCATCTCTTTACCGTGTGCTTCATTCCTGGCCAGATTAACACCTAGAGGTTCTAAGCACTGAAAAGTTTATAGTTCTTCCTTACTGATCCTGTACTTTTTATATCATCCTCAATGAATCAAGAAATCTCAACTCCTCAACTTATGTAATTCAAAACTGAAAATTATACTAAACTGTAAAGTAAGTGTAGCGAGTCCAAAAATCTGATTTTCGACATCATGACTCTTTTACTTTTTAAATAGAAAATATAAAATTATTTTTACTTTTTTAGGTAAATTTGATAGTCTAGTTATAGTAACAGGCTGACCCTAACAGGATCGGGGAGAGAGACTACTTCTGCAGGGAAACCTCTTGAACTCTATATGCAGTGACTCCACATTCCAAATCTCACAACTTCTTTCTCTAACATAGTTTAGAGACGTCCACACAAATATCTCCTTTCCAGGTGTTCAAGTCTGATGCCAGTAAGCCTATGTCATCATTCAAACTGGCTGTTTCTTTCTGGAAAGAACCAGAGAAATCCCAATTGCAAAGACTGGTTTAAATAGTCTTAGCTGCCTGGTTCCCTCTTAATTCTTAATTAGAAAAATCTGATTAGTCAAAGAATAGGATCATTCTAACACCTCAAAGTGATCAAAATCATATCTTTTTTTGAAGGTGTAGCTTGACACCCAGATGTTGTTTGGGGAACGTCTACCAAAATTTTTGCATGGCTGTCTAATTTTCATATGAAACAATTCTCCTTTCCTTTGAGCAAAACTATTACTGAGATGTAGGTGGTTTGAGCTGAGAGGATGGATTTTCTCAGTCCTCTAGTGTGGCAGAACAACCCATCATTAAGTACACAGAAGGCCCAAGGGAAACTACTCAGGGATTAGCCCATAGAGGTATTTCTTGATTTGTTCTCTGTGTTGCTTTTCTTTTCATTTTAGTGGTGGTAAAAGTACTGCTGATGAGAGGTACACCTCTTTCCACAAGAGCACATGCAACACCAACAACCAACTTCACTAAACCAAGTAGAAAACTATAAAGCCTCCAGCACAAGGAAACTATAACCAAGAACATTCTATTTACTCAACTTAACCTTAAGCTCATTGTTGATTAGCCTCAAATAATGATAAACTTACTGGTATATTTCCATCTATGTATGATACAGGGAAATTGAACAGGACTCAATATACTGTGTAATCACTTGCTAAATGAGTCTTGAATACACAGGGAGCTACCTGAAGCAGCCTGAGATTGGGTTTATCCTGGTCTTGGGTTTATATCTATGCTATGGGGACTAAGTGGCGGGTGTGTGTGCGAGAGGTTGTTTGGATGAATTCCTGTTCTGAAAAAACACTTCAAAGTGTGTGTTTCACTGATTGTGGCTCAGTAGGGCTGTTTCTATTTAAAGGACAACACATTTTATTTTTCAAAAGTGGTTACCTCTGAAACATCTATTATTTATATTAAATAATGCTATATATATATATATATATATACACACACACACACATATATATGATTGGTTTATGAAAACCCAGCCTACAGTTTTGTAGCATGTAATGGTGTTGCTTCCATTTCACTATATCTCCTGCAAGAAGCAACCAACTGTATTTTGGAAGGGTGGAAAAACTACTTCCCCATCTTTCAAATTAGCTCTAGAATCACAAATGTGGGTACAAAATTCTACAAGTACAAATGGTTTTCCCAAAAGGAATATAATTGTGTCATAAACATGGCCAAAGCTATGATCGCCAATTTACTGATAAATTAACTAAGGCATGGGAAGATCCAGTGACATACCCAGGTTTCATGGATGGAATAGTGACCCTCCCACCCCCACCAAGTTTATATCCATCCAGAACCTGTAAATGGGACCTTATTTGGAAATAGGGTCTTTGCAAATATAATCAAGTCAAGATAAAGTCATACCGAATTAGGGTAGGCCCTAAATCCAGTGACTGGCATCCTTGCAAGGAAAGGGAGGTTTGGAGACAGAGAGACGTAGAGGCCATAAGGAAGAAGGCCATGTGACAACAGAGGTGGAGATTGGAGGGACACAGCTACAAGCCAAGGAACATCAAGTACTACGGGCAGCCACTAGAAGATAGGAAGGAAGCATGGAACAGAATCTTCCCTAGAGTCTTCAGAGGGAGCATGGCCCTGTAGACAACTTGATTTCAGACTCCTAGCCTCCTGAACTGTGAAAGAATAAATCTCTGCTGTTCTAAGCTGCCCAGTCTGTAGTAATTTGTTACGGAAGCCCTAAGAAACTAATATACCAGTGAGGCACAGATAGGGAATCTATAGGTTAGGTTTGGCTTTTCTGAACCCCTAATGCAGTGTTTGTTTTTCCAGGATACCTCAATGTCTCCCTATGAGTACCCCCTTTTTCATCTATTCTCACTCTTCCCAGTAAAAATAAAAAATCATTATCTTTGGGATTTATGGCATTTTGTGTTTTAGGATATTATAATTATAAGGAGGTAGGTGACAGATTGGACACCAGTAATGGGACAGCAGTATAAAAATCCCATAGATGTCGTCCACAGGCAAAATGTGCTGTATTGGCCAATCTATGTCATGTGGAGAACATATTCCTCCTCTCTGATTTCCCCCACTGAGACTGTCTCAAAACAGAGCTATAATGAGCACTAGTTATCTCCGCTGGCAACCTATGATATAATTATGATAATGATGATGCTAAACATTTATTACGCACCCACAGTGCAAGGTGTTAGTTGTTCAAAACACATAAAATACCTGATCCCCACTGTCATAGTGTTTACCATAGTATTGGCACAGTGTGGGAGTTGGTACTTTGTGGTCAGTTAATGTTGAGATGATCTGCTTGGATAATAGACCATAAACCTGCATCCTTCCTAATTTCTTTCTTTCTTTCTTTTTTATTTTTGAGATGGAGTCTCACTCTGTTGCCAGGCTGGAGTGCAGTGGCACAATCTCGGCTCACTGCAACCTCCACCTTCTGGGTTCAAGCGATTCTCCTGCCTCAGCCTCCCGAATAGCTGGGACTACAGGCGCACACCACCAAGCCCAGTAATTTTTGTATTTTTAGTAGAGACGGGGTTTCACCGTGTTCGCCAGGAAGGTCTTGATCTCTTGACCTCGTGATCTGCCCGCCTCGGCCTCCTAAAGTGCTGGGATTACAGGCGTGAGCCACTGCGCCCTGCCCTTCTGAATTTCTTTTGTAAACTCATCTAATGTGCCAGTCCCCCATGATTACACTGAGCTTGAAGAGAACTAAATCTCAGACATTGGGATTTGATCACTTTGGGGTTTTAGAATGATCCCCTTTGACTAATCAGATTGATTTTTCTAATTAACCAAGAAACTAAATTCTGGTAGGATCTACGAGAAAGAGCCTTTCTAATTAACCAAAAAAACTAAATCCCAAACATTCCAGAGTTCGTGAACTCCGGAATGTTTGGGATTGCCATAATCATCAAAATATTTCCAGTACACTTTTCTCCCCAGTTGACTGATGAGTAAACTGAGGTGTGAGCAGATTAAGTGACATTCCCAGGTGTAGTGGGTTGAATAGTGCCCCTGCACCCCCAATTCACGTTCACCCAGAACCTGTGAATGTGACCTTATTTAGAAATAAGGTCTTGGCAGATGTAATCAAATTAGGATGAGGTCATATCAGATCACATATATTGTTTGGGTTGTTCTGAATTAGTGGAGTTTTCATGGGTTTCTCTGATTCTAGATTTACTTGCTATGGATCCTTGAATCTAATAGCAGTCCTGTTATTACGAAGAGCCGGTGATGGTCTGAGAACCATATATCTTAGAGTTGGAAGAGACTTCATGATATCATGGTAAGCCACCTGCTTTAGGGCAACTAAGCTATCATTATTTCCATTTACAGGTGAAATCATCGAAGACAATTCCAGCGATCAAATAAAGATAATACATTTGGTTAGTAGCAGATAATAATATCCAACATTTTAAGTGTTTTCCACGTGTCAGGCATTGTTTTTAGTGTATAATTCATTTAATTTCCACAATCTTATGAAGTAGGTATCATTATTATCCTGTTTTAAAGAAGAGAAAACAGAGACAGAAAGGTTAACTAACTTGCCCAAGGCAATACTGCTAGTAAGTTATCAGAACCAGGTATCTGCACCTTAGTGTAGATACCACTGTGAACCCAGAAAGTCTGATTCCCAAGCCTAAGTATTTAGTAACCATGTTATATCATTTAGTGGTCAGAATAAGAATCAAATTCTCCTCTCCTGGTGGTTTAGTGAAGTGGTTCCTAGCTATTGTTCAGGGCCTATGGATCTCTCTCTCTATATATATTCCAAGCATTATCTGTAGACTAAAAACATTAATGTGCTCAACAAATATTATTACATGAATATTAGTGTTTGAGTAAGTAAACTATAAATTCATTCAAAAGCATTTATGAATTGGCTGGACCCTGTCTCTACTAAAAATACAAAAATTAGCCAGTCATGGTGGCAGGCACCTGTAATCCCAGCTACTCAGGAGGCTGAGGCAGGAGAATCGTTTGAACCCTGAGGTGGAGGTTGTCATGAGCCAGGATTGCACCACTGCACTGCAACCTGGGTGACAGAGAGAGACTCTGTCTCAAAAATAAATAAAAGCATTAATGAATTAAAATTGGCTTCTTGTCGTGATTCATTTTATTAAACCAGGGGCTAAAAAAAGAACAACAACCCTTTTGTGGGAGTCTGAAATATTTTGAACTATTTCAGGGGTCCTTATATTCATGAAGATTGAGAATCACAGGTGTCTTAGTCAATTAAGGCAGCTAAAGCAACATAGGACAGACTGGGTGGTTTACAGAACAAATATTTATTGCTGATAGTTCTGGAGGCTGGGAAGTCCTGGATCAAGGAACTGGCAGATTTAGTGTCTGGTGAGGGCCGCGTTCCTGATTTGCAGATGGCTGACTTCTTTTTGTCCTCTAATGGCAGAGAGACAGATCACATCTCTCATGTCTCTTCTTATGAGGGCGCTAGTCCCATCATTAGGCCTCCACCCATAATTACCTCACAAAATTCTCACCTCTGAATACCATCACATTGGAATTAGGATTCCAACATGTAAATTTCGGGGAGACACAAACATTCAGGCCATAGCAAGAGGTATAGGAAAAAGAGCTGAATTTGGAGTCAGACAGACTTGGGTTTGCGTCTTGGCTTCTGTTTACTTCCTAGCTGAGAGATCTTGGGCAAGTCCCTTAATCATCTGAGCTTCAGTTTCCTCATCTGCAAAATGGTTTTTCTACAACTTATCCACAGTGTTGTTGGGAGTCTCAGATGTAGCAGGGTGTGTGAGAGTATTTTGTAAAACAAAAACCCATAGAATTCCTTAGGAATAAGAACTATAATGACTATTATTCCTCTATAATACTCAAGGAATCAATTTTAGTCCTGAATATGTCCGTATGTCGATTTTGCCTGTGGCCTTTTTGTACACCTTTCTTTACCTTTGTCATTACTGTGATACCAAGCTGAGGGAATAGGTCAATTTACAAGAAAATAATATCCATCCCTGGCATGAGTTGTCTCCACTTTCCAGTCATGCCTGGAATAGCACATCCTTTGTAAGATGAGGACTTTGGGTGGTAAAGAGGAAAAGAAGATGGCATTTCAGCTCTTCTGTAGCTTTGACTTCATCCAACCACTTTGAGTAGATCAAAGCTATTCTGGGAGGCCCGACATCATTTTTTTTTCTAGGCTGAGAACTAGAGATGGAAGAATGTAGCCCAGCCAAAGAAAGGAACTGTTCTGTCTTTCTCCCACATTTCTCTCCTTTCCCAGCCTTCCAATCTCTGTTGGGGGTACTGTTTTTTGAAGCAGAAACCTACAAAAGAACAGACCAGATCCATCATTGGCCTTCTGAGTGGCATGGAAACGTTCTGGGGCCTATTTTGTGCAGATAACATGGTGAAGTAGCCAGCCAGGATACTCCTGTCAGTGGATCCAAGGGCTTCGGTGGAGTTGTGTCTGAACAGCAGGGACAAGCTTGAGGGAACCTCAGTTACAGCCCGAGTCTGACTTGGTCATCTGCTGTGACTTTACGTTTCTCCTTTGATTCCAGCCATTTGTAACTGCTGAGTTGCTTCAAGGCTTAGCATGAAATAGCCTCAGCTTCTGGAGCTAGAGCTGTGCCGCCACCACCTGGGGTTGGGGAGTATTTCAGCAGCTATCGTCCTTACCTCACTCTTAGCAGTCATTCATTTACAGACAGAATGCTGAATTTATTATCTTGTCCGAGAAAAATCCTTTTCTCCGGAAGCTTCCTGATTCTTTGGGGAGTGCTTGATATGGAATAGGGTTTGGTTTCTGGGCTACTGATGAAATTTACAAGGTTGGCAGTGATGAATCTTTAAACAGGTTTCTTGTACTCCACCAGCCACAGCTATCCATTATGATTAATAAAACAGTGCATTAGTAACCTCGGTCTGACCAGTGGTAGGGCATGATTAATCTTGCGGCCCAACTGCACTCCAACTGTCTTTGTTAACCTCTTGTCTGAGGACATATAGCTATCAACAGAGACTGAGGACCTCCTTGTTAATTACACTATATGTACTATATGCTATATATGCTTTATGAGACCTAAGAAGTTTTGGAAACCTGGTTGGCTGCTCTGTCTTCCTAATACCAACCTGTGCTGAGAACCTTGCTATTTATCTCCTTGGTTTCATCTGCACTGCTAGTTCCTGGTTTGGGACAACCACAGATTATTTTCATGGCAGACTTTAATTGTGAGTCTTGGCAGAAGACAAAGGTGAACTTCGCTGCTTGATCTGCTATGATCTTTGTGCTAAAGGAGAGAGTAGGAATTACCTTTTTATTTTTATTTATTTATTTTTATTTTTAGTAGAGACAAGGTCTCACTTTGCTGTGCAGGCTGGTCTTAAACTCCTGGGCTCAAGCAATCCTCTCACCTTGGCCTCCCCAAATCCTGGGATTACAGGCATGAGTCACCATGCCTGTCTGGGGTTACCTTTTTATAGATAAGTGAAACCTAGTGTAAGATGGGTAAGGTTTTATCTTAGTCTGCTCAAGTACTAGGTAGAAAAGGGCAGGGCCCCTGGCAAGGGTTTCACCCTCAAGCCTGGGCCCACGGCCCTAAATGAGAACTTCACATCCCTGTTTTTCTGCCCGAATGTTGCCTTTTGGCCCACCAGGTCCCCCAACCCTGTACCCATAAAAACCCCAAGCTCCACTGGCAGAGGAGCAGAGTGGCATGGCAGAGAAGGAGAGAAAAGAAGCGTCTGAACATCAAGAGTTTGGCCAGAGACAGTGAGAGAGGACCTTCCCACTCCATTCCCTTTCTAGCTCCCCACCCCACTGAGAGACCTCTATCACTCAATAAAATCCTCCACATGCACCACACTTACACCTTACACCTGAGCTGTTTAACACTTAAGCTGTCCACAGATGGCAAAGCTAAAATAGCATTGTTTGTAACTCACACCCTCTGGGGCTCCAGTGGTTGTGTGCAACCTCTAGGCACTGCTGCAGGCTGGTTGGCACCCAAAGGCACTTGCCCTGGCTCCTGCACCTGCTCACCTGCATGCTCCCCCTCCTGCAAGGGGTTTGAGCTTGGAGGCTGAGTAAACGAGTCACACCCCTGTCGCAAGTCCTGTGAAGGGGTCAAGAGAACTCTCCTATCTCACTGTTATAACAAAATACCCCGGATTGGGTAATTTATAAATAATAGAAATTTATTTCTCACAGTTCTGGGGGCTGGGAAGTCCAAGATCAAGGTGCTGGTAGGTTCACTGTCTGTGAAGCAGTGAGGGCTGCTCTCTGCTTCCAAGATGGTACCTTGTTGCTGTGTTCTCTGGAGGGGAAGAATGCTGTGTATTCACATGGTAGAAGGGATGCTAAAGGAAAAAAGAACTAGCTAATTCCCTCCAGCCTTTTATAAGGTTGCTAATACCATTTATGAGGGTTCTTCTCTCATGACTTAATCAGCCCCTCCTAAAGGCCCCACTTCTTAATACTCTCACATTGGAATTTAAGTTCTAGCATATGAATTTTGGAGGGATGCATACATTCAAACCATGTACGGCCTTCTGAACTTTGTAATTGGTCCACGTGTCAGGCCTAAAACAAGTGTGTGGAGAGCACCAAGAGAGCTATCATTTGCTGAATTCACTTTTAAAGTCAGGCTTGCTTTGTGTTCACATGAAAGAGGTTAGTTGGTAGTGTTGGTCATCTGGCTGCTCTGAGACACACATTTAATTTTCATTATGCTAAGGAAAGATCTAAAGAGAGATAAGTTATAAGCGTGGAACACACCACACCTCTTTTGCAGTCATAAGATCTGACAGAAGTAGAAATTGTAGGAATACACAGGAGTGTTCTGTTCCAAGACATTCAGTTCCCAAGAAAATGCAAATCATTGCAATACATAGTTTTACAGTTATACTGTCAGAGTTCTCAGAATTAATCATTTTCATTTCTAGCACTAAGTCTGATACTAACTTCTGCTTTCCTTACACTGTCTTTTCCTTACACTGTGTAACCTTTTGAAAAAGCACTTACTGTTTTTACCAAAACCTTCTTGGTCTAATCTCCAGGAAATATCTTGAAGAAAATCAGGTTTATTTGACAGGCTGTATATTGGCATTTAGTGAATTCTTATCAATGTAGACTGCCTTAGATGGTCTTTACATTTCATATTAAATGTGACATTCTCAGAGAGACCTTCCTTGACTATGTGCTCTAAAGTTGGTTGCTCCAACCTCTTTTTTTCGGTATAGTGGTTAAGAAAACATGCTCCAGAGCCAAGGCATCACTTCCCTGGTTCTGTCCACCACTAGCTATGTTACCCAAGGCAAGTTACTTTCACCTCTCTACATTTCAGTTTCCTCACCTGTAAAATAGGCATAATAATAGTATGTACTTCAAAGGGTTATCATGAGGATTAGTGATGGTGCATAAAGCACTCCAAACAGTGCCTATCACCATTATCATTATAATTTGAGCCTGCGTTGTGTCTTTCATGTCATGTATTATGAATTGAAATTGTTGTAGGTGTCAGTTTTTCTGTTTTTGTTTTTGTTTTTTGTCTCTTTCACTGTTCTGAAAGTTGCATGAGGGCAGAAACCATGGTTGTCTTGTTCATTCTTCTTTCCCCAGTGCCTAGCACAGTGCTTAGCACACGGCAAGAGCTCAATAAATACTTGCCAAGTGAATGAATGATAATTTAAGAAAATTTCCCTAAACAACTCAAATATTATAAATCTCATTACCCCAAGCTCCCATTGCCATAAAATCTCTTCATAACAAAAAGACTCCTAGATACAAATAAACGAAGCATTTTGTTTTAAGGAATATTTGCTACAAACAAAATGCCAGGGCAACACATTCCAAACAGTTTTCCATGTCAGTCCTTCTTTTTCACCAGTGCCTTTGCTTTCTCCAGCTATTGACAGCTAGATCTACTAATGGGACCTACCCCTAGGCTTGGACCCAAATCCTGTCAATCATCCAAGCTATTGATGATGTAGACTAGGGTACCAAAATTATAAAGGTACAAACATGTTAAATAATTGAAGTGTTGGCCGGGCACGGTGGCTCATGCCTGTAATCCCAGCACTTTGGGAGGCTGAGTCAGGTGGATCACGAGGTCAGGCGATCGAGACCATCCTGACTAACACGGTGAAACCCCGTCTCTACTAAAAATACAAAAAAATTAGCAGGGCATGGTGGCAGGTACCTGTAGTCCCAGCTACTCAGGAGGCTGAGGCAAAAAAAAAAAAAAAAAAAAAAAAAAAAAATTGAAGTGTTGTGTATACTGTAAAGATCCCTTACCCTAGCATGAAGTGTGTTAGAGATGAACCCTGGGTGTTTGTGTAGCCTCCGAGTCATAAATCTTGCTCACTGCACCCTCTGTCACTGATGGCCAGATGTCCTAGAACCAGCAAAGACTCCACCTGTGCTTGTTGACTGAAATTTTCTGTTGACATATCCTATCTTCTGCTTCCATGAAACATCTTGGGACTTGATGAATTCCTTGAACACAATGCCTTGGACATCCAGCTGCTATTGCTGATACCAGCCTCCTCTACTTGCAATAGCCCCATCTCACTGTTTCTACCCATTTTTAGCAGCCCTTGCTTCTGAGCTCACTCTAGTTATCTTGCTTTGGTAAATGCTGTACTGGAATTTGACTTGTGTAAGAATTAGTGACATAATATAAAATGTGGGCAAAATGGAGGAAGGTTGAAGAAGCCAACCTGACATTATTTTGAAATTAAAAAAATCATAAATCATAAAAATGACATTTAGTTTTTCCCTATTACAAAAGCCTTGGATGACTTCACTGACCTTAATAAGGTTCTAATCCTTCAATCTAGCAATCAAGGCTCTACACAATAGCCTCTACCTACCTCTTTAACCTCAACTCCCATTATTCTACTATACAATCCTTTCACGAGATCCTTGAGGGCACAGGATTTCTCTTCTTTAGTAGCAGACTGGCACCCTGAATTGTATCTGGCACTTTGTGGTGTTCAGAAAATGTAACAACTAAAAATTATTGAGTTCTTTATTCTGTGCTAGGCATGTAAAACATGAAGTACTTTGTAGGTATCATTTCCCTTTGCAGGCATCATCTCATGTTATACCACAACTTTATAAAACAGACATTATAATATTTTCTCAACGTCACTCAACTAGGGAAATGGTAAAACCAGGACTTCAACTCAGATCCATTTAGCCCCAGAGTTTGTGCCCTTAATAACTACAACACAGCACTTCAATCGTGTTTGTGGAGTAAGTGCTTGAGCCAAATTGCACTCTTCATCGTTTTCCTAACACACCTTACTGAAGCTTATATGCCTTTGCAAACACCCTTTCCCTCACCTGAAAGGTCTCCCACAGCTTCTAGGTTATCAGTCACCCCTTTGTAACTTGGGTTATACCAATATTGAGCACTGCTGCTCTGACACCTGAAAAATACATCCTTGTATTTTTAGTTCTCCTTTTATGATATCCACAACTAGACTGTAAGCAATTGGAGGGCACAATCCATGTTTCACACTATTATGCATTCTCAGGCTCATGCATCAAGTGTAGGCAATCAATTAATATTTTCTTTTTTTTTTTTTTTTTTTTTTTGAGACGGAGTCTTGCTTTTTCACCCAGGCTGGAGTGCAGTGGCGCGATCTCGGCTCACTGCAAGCTCCGCCTCCTGGGTTCACGCCATTCTCCCGCCTCAGCCTCTCTGAGTAGCTGGGACTACAGGCGCCCGCCACCACGCCCGGCTAATTTTTTGTATTTTTAGTAGAGACGGGGTTTCACCGTGGTCTCGATCTCCTGACCTCGTGATCTGCCCGCCTCAGCCTCCCAAAGTGCTGGGATTACAAGCGTGAGCCACCGCGCCCGGCCTCAATTAGTATTTTCTGAGAAAGCAATTAATATTTCCTGTTGGCTTAAAATGGAGACAAAAACTGAAGTTAGGTTCATGAATAATTACAAGAGATCTATATTACATAAAGATGTATCAAAACATGACAGTCCTTTTATGTGCAAATATTAGTTACTGGAATAAGAAATTGAAAGAACAAAGAAGAAATAGATAGTCATCATCATAACCACCATCCTTAGAAATAAATCCATTTCAGAGGTTGAATTATCCTGTTATGTCTACTGTCTATTTTAGACGGATCCTTGGGAACTTCCAGAAACCAGAAATTAGTTGCTTAGGCTGGACATAATTATTTTGCATTTATGGAATAATTTACATCTATAAAACTGCTTTACAATCATTTTAACGTTCACTGGAGATCAAATAAGACTGAACGGGAAACCTAGGAGGGTCTTCAAAGGCTTCCTGATGATCAGGGACTGCCTATGGTAGGAAATCTTTGGTTAAACTCTACGTGGAGCTCCTTTTCTCAAGAGAGGATCAGATTTCATTGATCTCCATGTTCCAAAGCAGTTCATGAACCCTGCTCTTCTGGATGTGTGACAGCTATTTATTTCTCAGGGAAAAGGGAACTAAATTAAGCATCTTTATTTTACTCTCCTTGGCTAAAAAAATCTAGTGCTATATTAGAACAGGTTAATGGTCCACTAAGTAATATTCAGAGCCCCGAGTTATAAAGAAAGGGAGGCCCATGCATGAATCTCTTGAAATGTACAATAAAAGATATGAAATTAAGCGTTGTGAAGTCTCTTTTAACACTTGTAGGTGATTGCTGCTGCTGGGGTTTTAATATGGTGGTTTCACAGACTATGAGATCAAGTTTGTTGTTCTATTACAAATAACTGCATGACTTCCTATCCTGTCTACATTAGGAACAGAGGTCTGGGGAAGATGTCTTCATATACATTGCATTGAAGAAAAACTTTCTATTTCTCTTTCCAGATTACCCTGATCTCTGCTATAGAGCAAGCAATTTGATTACCTTGCTAGCGTTCACTTATATTGCATGACTGACAACATTATTAATAGCTAAAAAATTATTTGGGTCCTTAAAGATGCAGTCACTATTCTTCTCTCAAAGGTCTCTAACAGCAGGAAATTCTAGGCTGATTTTAAATATGTTTTCCATTAATTTAATCAAGCCAACTTTTGCTCCCCTGCAATGGCACCAAGAATGAGAAGAGCTTGCCTATGTCTTTCACCGCATCCTCCATGGATGGAAGAAATCAGGCCTGGCCTTTCTTGCTTCACATCTTGAGGCTGAGTCTGTCTTTTCCACTTTACGGTTTCTTCCTGAATGACCCTGTTCTTGACCCTAAGCATGCAATCTGAGTGCTGAATGGGGGTGGAGTGGGGGGAGGATGTTCTGGAGCTCAGCAGATGGATCCCAAGAGCACAATGGCTTACCAGCCCTTCTGTGATTGTTGCCAAAACGCCTTCCTGTTTTCAAAATTGTCTCGCCCCCTGCTCCTTTGTTTTGCTCTGCTAGGAGACTGCAGTTCTGATTTTGCTAGGAACCAAATCTGCTGTTTCAAGGAAATGCAGCTGCTTGCTTTGGTGGGTGGCTTGAAAGAGGGAATTTTTCTATCCTCCCTCCATAACCTCCTTCCCACCCCACCCCCATGTGAACTCCACTGGCTGGCTCATCATCTCATGAAGCATTGATTTTAGAAGCTGACTATTTGCTTTTGATTGTTTGGCTGGGGCTGCAACAAAGTCATTGATGGATCTCATTTTGAGCTATCATTCTGTCCACTCTCTTCAGTCAGGCTTCCAGAACTGATTGCCTGTTCTCCCAAATGAAACTGCACAGCCAGACAGCGAGGCTTTCTCAAGTTCCACCATTTCCCCGGGCAGAGAACACGCAGAGCTGCACAGGCCTCAAGCTGGGCTCACTGTCCTCTGTGACTGTTAGTTTTCTTACTAACCCATCAGTAGTTACAAGACTTAATTTGATCACTGCTGCCTAGGTTGCTGTCTCTGGGTGGATATGGCCTGCTACTGATGTCACTGCATTTTGTGATCTTTGCTAAAAGAGATCAGCCAAGCTCAGCCCAGCTGGTATCTCCTGTGACACAGGACACTCTCCCTAACCCTCTCAACTCCCAGCTTTTGGAAGAAAGGTCATTGGTCCTCTATGGCCATTCTGGCTTCAGCCAGAGACAACAGACACAAATTAATAGGCTTTCCCCCAAATCCAGTGCACCAATATGCAAACTCTTGGACCCTAAAACAGGATTTTCCCAGCTGGCAAGTCATTGTTTTCTTCTCATTCAAAAAAAAGGTACATAACTTCCATGCTGCTAAAATGATTTTTCTGTCACTTCTGCTCTATCTGTCCCCTTTGTGGTGCTCTCTCTGCCTCCTTCTGGGATCTCCTTCTTTCAGTTTACTCTCCACTGCCCCAGGGCTTGTCAACCTGAACAGATACAGTGCCTTGTGCTGTTAGTGGCATACGTGACATGCCTTTGGTACTTATATTGCTAGCCCAAGTAATGTAACTGCAGCTGTCAAACTGGCAGTTCTTCATGTTTATTAGTTTTCTTCTTTCCCTTTTAAGCTGACATTAGCCAAGTAGCAAGTTTCCTAGTTCAGTGAAAAATCAGTTGGTGGAGCAGCTGGAACTCCCAGGGAGCTATGCTAGGCCTCTCCTGAGTTCTAGGAGAAACTTAGGAGGAACGAAGAGCAAATTTAGGCCCAGTCTGGTCACTTAGAACTAAAGAGTATACAATAGATTTGGTGCCTCACAGAGATCATCTTTTGCCCAAGATACCAAGAGAAGCCCAGGAAACTGGCTCATCAGACTGACTTTTGTATTCTTCTTCTGGCTATTATTGTTCATTTGAACTTAATGCAACAGGGTACTGTAGTGTGGAGTTCACAAACTCACCTCAGCTCCAGTACCGTATATCTCAAGATCTTGAAAGATGTAGTTTGTTTTCTCCAATCTTGTGGATATCTCCAAAAAGAACTCAGCCTCCTATAAGATCAAGCAACCAGACAGATATTGATTTTTATTTTTTAATTTGGAAAGCTGATCTTCAGGGCATATCCTATAGGGCTGATATTTTGGCCAGGGCTCTTTCAGCCTCAACCATTCCTTTCAGTGATAGTTCTGCTTCCTTTCTTGCCCCACTTGTACTGCTTCAGAAATAGCAGAAGAGACTGTGATAGAAGCCTAGGGTGGGAATCAAAAGCCAAGCCCTAATCAGGAGCTCCAATCTGAGGAAATTACACAAGGTATAAGGTGCCTGGGATCCACCTACTAGGTTGCAGTGTTAGAGGCTGGGGACAGCAGAAAAAAAAAAAAAAAAGCCTTGGCTTTGGCCTAAAACAGTGCATCCCAAGTGAAAGTCTGCTCACTTTCAATTACGTATTCTTTGTATTGTTGTGGTTCATATTTCAATGGTTTTTGAGGTCTCCAATTTGGTGATAGTTTTTTTTTTCAAGCTGTCGAAAAAGCATTTCCTCTGGGGAGGAAACTATCACAGCAGTGGGAAGGCTGGCCATGATTTAATCAGAGTGCCTTTGAAGGGAGAGCTTTCTGTTTTCAAAAGTGGTGATGTGGGGAGTAACAGCTGACATGAGGTTGCACCTAGGAAACCAGCATTTGGGGTCCACTTGGAGAAAATTCACATGAAAAGATTGAGGCAATAATGCTGAGAGCCCAAATGGTGCTGTCAAAACATCACAGGTGATCACTGCAGGGCAGTACAAAAGGTGTTAGAGAGCAGTGTCATTTATTGAAATGTATCTGCTGATTTAGCCTTTGCTAATTAAATGGTCCCCATGATGTGTGCTTATTTAGGGACAGTTATGAGTTTGGCAGCAGCAGGGGTTTGGTCCTGTGGGAAGTGCCATTCCTACAGGGAGGCGATAAGGCATGGAGGGAGTTTGGACATAACTTGTTCAAGGATGCTGGCCTTGTCAAAATGGGAAGACACGAAGTGATTAATAACTTTCTCAGTCTCTTTTTCTCCACTGTCCCGCACATCTCTTGTGTTTCTTGGAAAAGGCAGGCATCGGGGCCGTGGTGAACAATTTTAGCACTTAAGAAACACTTTCTCTAATTTGTTTATCTGCTATAGCTTCCTGCTGTTAATGTTATCCTCTGTCACAGGGTAGGAAAAGGGGTGGAGTTTGAGAGGAAGAGAGGGAAAAGTGTGAGGGACCTCAAAGGTTTTTCTTGGCCTCTGTCCTAGCCTTCTTGGTGTTTCAGAAGGGTTAGAAACAGCATCCAGGATAACCCCACCCCTGCCCAGCAGGTCCACATCCCTGATTGCTGCTGTTGATGCCTTTCCTTATACTGTCTGGGACAGTGGTGGGGGAGGCGGGAAGGGAGGGAAAGACTATCTAGAAATTGGGCAATCATTGTGGGCAGAAGAAAACAGAATTTTAGGAATCTGTCGACATAATATATCTCATCCTAGTTTCTCCTCTAGGAAAATTTATAGTACATAGAAATACATGCTGTTGTTAAATTAATCAACTGCATGTTAAACTACACAAGGGCACGGTCCACTAAAAAAAATTCTCAATCCTTAACACAATGCTGGACAAAAAGCCAACACTTGTTGATCTCACGAGGGAAGTGGTTGAGTTTTGTGTAATGAGGTCATCTTGGAAAATCGTTGAACTGCTCTGCAACTCTGTTTCCACATCTGCAAAGTGTCTTTATCTCCGGGGGATATTGTAAACATTAAATAAGATGATGACTTTAATAATGACACTTAATAGTTTTTTTGCCATTTCCTCCATTTTCATTCTTTGATGTTCTCTTCTCTAGGCATTGTAACCTAAGTAAGGAGATCAGATATGCAGTCAGAAGTTGGATTGAATTTGCTAATTTTAAAATCAAGTTTTTCTTTCTAAGAGAACCTCATCAGGCAGCTGGTCAAACTACTTGGGTGGAATGGGATCCCCATGATATACAGTGAAAGCCAAGCTAGAAGATGACCCACTTTTCTGCAACCAGGGCAAAGAGAAGGGGGCAAAAGGGAGGAGGAGGAGGAGAGAAAGAGAGAGACTGGAGTTATTTGAAGGCTAATCTCTTTTGAGCTTAAAGCAAACATTAAAAAAAAAAACACATCTCAGGCTAGGGCACAGTAGCTTATGCCTGTAATCTTAGCACTTTGGGAGGCCAGGGGAGAAGGATTGCTTGAGGCCAGGAGTTCGAGACCAGCCTGGACAACAGAGAGAGACCCTATTTCTACAAAAAATAAAATGAAAAAAATGAGTCAGGTGTGACAGTGCACACCTGTATAGTCCTAGCTACTCAGGAGGCTGAGGTGGTAGGATTGCTTGAGCCCTGGAGTTTGAGGATACAGTGAGCCATGTCTGCACCATTGCACTCTAGCCTGGGCGACAGAATGACACCTTGTCTCTAAAACAACAGAACAAAACAAACACATCTCAGAAAGCTTCGTTAAACTTTGTCAGAGTTACAGTCCCTCATATACTGGTATCTTAGTTCCTACCATTACTTTTTACCTTTTTGAACAAAACCTTTTACCCTACCCTTATCAATCTTACGAGAACAAGAATTAGCTTCCCATACTGGTTTGATTTAAAAGTAAGATTTCTTCCATTTTGGTCTTCTTTTATTGCCATTCAGCATGATTTTAGTGGCATGGATGACATTTTAAAGACAAAAAAAAAAAATCTCTTTACCAATTTTGATTCTGGCCTCAGTGGAGCTGCTTTGGCCTGGAGAGCAGCCGTAGGCGGCGTAGCACCATAGTTAGTATTTCTTAGTAGCTGTTGGTTTAAAAAATACTGAGGATGGTCACTAGATGTCCCTCTTGTGTCTCTAAAGAGGCTGAGGAGGCGGGGCTCCCTTCAGAATTGAAGTAAAGGGAAGCTAAAACGGAGAGAACTTTCTTGTTTTTATTATCTACATGCAGAACGATTTTATTCAGTTAGTTAATAAATTCCTGATCATGAAAGTGTTTTGCGCTACTCATTTAGTCAATGGCATTGTTGGAGTATAATGATCAAGTGTGCCTATTAGAAAAATAGAAATTCTGAGGGCAAAGGCTGTTAGGATTATCTGTAGAAATAGACTGGGGGATGGAAGAGCTATTTTGTGTGTGGGGGTGGGGAAGGCTGTGTAACTGTCACTTTGAGCTTAGGGGTGGGGAGGAGATAATAGGAAAGAAGGAAAGCATAGGCACACGCCCCTGCCTCCCTCAGCACTTGGCTTGTGTAAAAGTGGTTTGGTAGCTGGAAGTACTTGGATGCTCTCCTTGGAAAAGAGGGGTGCCTGGAGTGTGAACAGCGAGCAGGAAGCAGGGAACACGGTGGCATCGCCTTAGCAAAGAGCGTTTGTCTTCGCAAATGCAGAACATGTCTTTACATTGTGATTGCAATTACGAAGGTAATGACATTGTACATGAATTGAATTCTCCTATTTATCTTTAAAAGACAGCAGAATATAGACATTCTATTAGCACTCCCTAAGGTAAGAAGTCTGCAGTCTTCTTATCTTGTTGTGTGCATCTTTTCAGATACTACGACAATGTTAATCATTTTACCTGAGTAATTCTTCCATTTCTCGTTACCTGGGGGATTGTTAATGGCCAAGATTACTTCTGAGACTCTTTGCTCCCGCTCAATCAAGCCGTGGAGGCGCCAGTTTACTTTTATTGATCAGTGGGTTCCTGACAGCCTTCGCCACAAGGAAGCAGCATCATCCTTTTTTAACTTAAAGGGGGAACAGATCGCCTTAAAGTTTACAGCTAAAAGCTTCTAAGCATAGCATGCAAACGTTTTAGCATGCTGCTAATTGTTCTGTTTAAATAGTCCAAGCAATATTTTAGAAAGCTGCCAAACGCCGAATTCACATCCCGTGATCAGATAGCAAACCCATTTCAAATGCCTTTTTAGGCCTTTTTAATTAGACCAAGATGCACTTCATTCCCATGCTCTGACATCAAAGGTAAATAACTGTGATAAATCAAATGGAACCCTTCCTTTCGCGGAGCCCGCGAGGTGCGCCCACCGCCGCCTGCCATGTTGTCATTCTCTACTACTTGCCCATTTCTCCAACGGTGTCTGGAGAAAACCGGGCGGGCCACCGGGCTCCCTTGAGCCACCACTCTGGTGTCCACCCGCAGCTCTAAATGACCAAAATTAAATGATACTCATTGCAGAAGCATCGGTTTTCTCCCTGTTGTTCTGGGCCGAATCACATCCTAACGTGAAACAGTGAAACGACCCCCACGCGGAAAGCGGATCAGGCTCCCTACGCTCTCCCTTTGGCCTCGGCTACATATTCAGGGGATCGCAACCTCACTCGCGAAATAATTTCTTTCTGTAAGAGGAAGCCGCCTTTCCCCTCTCCTACCGCCAAGGTAAAGGCTGCTAAAGTAGCTCTTCTTGGAAGGAAAAATATTTTAAAAAGCAGCTGGGTTGCTCTCCACAAGAAGATGGCAGTTTTGAGAAAACCCATTATGTGTCCAAATGCCGGTTTCCTTTTCTTGTTTAACGCTTTTTAGAGGGCAAAAGTGACTCTCATGTGAAGCCCACAGGCTCGAGCCAATGTCGCTGGGCTAATTATGAGTTTGCTTATCCCACTCCCAGATATCTGAGACGACTCACTCAGAAGACATTTTCACTCTTCCAAGAATTGTGAATTCAGAAGCAGCTTCCCCACCTTCTACGAGAGAAAAAAAAAAAAAAAAAAAACTTGTTTAACGGGCATGTTTTTGATTTTTTGCCGCTGGCGACCTTAATTAAAAGCCTCAGAGCCCGGGTCGGGAGGAATGCCCCGCTGCCCCCAGGGAGCCTTCAGTGCAGAAGGCAGGATGAGCTTGATGTCAGCCCTGGCCACGCCGGCCTCCCGCTTCCCAGTACTGGCACATGCCGCAGCCACCACCGCCACCCAAGTGGAGCTGGCAGCTCCCTGGGACCGAGACCCCGAGGGAAGGCTGGGGCGCCCTGTACATCGGCGCCGGCTCCCAGCTGTCGGCGACCTAAGCGGACATGTATGGCGCGCCCGCCCCAGAGCTCCTGCCCGGCTTTGAGCTCTGCTGGCTTGGCGCGGCGCGGCGCGGCGGCGTCCGCTCCACTGACTCTTCTCAAACGTACAGTTTATTTATAGGGAGCTAAATTCTCCAACAGGGTGGGGTGAGGAGCAATGAAATGTGTCCAGCCCCCTCCGTAGCTCATTCTCTGTGCCACATATCCCATTTGATTAACAACCAACAGACAAGAGCGAACCCATCCAGGGGCCCTGCTGGGAGTGCGGCGGGCAGAGAGTAGTGCGGCGTCTGCCCGGGGTGGAAGGATGGGGGTGACGGTCGCGGGGGGGGCGGTGGCGGCCGTGGCTCTGGCCTGATGTGAAGACACACCGGCCAAGAGCTGGATGAATGACCACCTCAGGGGCGCTTTCTCCTTCCCTTTCTTCCTTCCACTACCGGAGAATGAGAAGAGAGGAAAACAAAAAAAGACAAATTTTTAGGATGAAGAGACAAAGAGAAAGAGAGGGATATATATATATATATATATATGATAATATAGATATTATATTCAAGATATGAAGATATGTAAGGGAGATAAACACGACAACAGAATCATATCATCCTTATCTTTCCTGAAATCTCTGCAAACATGAGAAGCGCACAGTTCCCGGCGAGGCTCAGCCGCAGCGCCAGCACACCGCCTCCCTGCTCATTCCTGCCCTATTGCTCCTGCCTGGCCTGCCTGTCCTGTCTGTCCGTCCTCCCTTGAATCCCGCCAGGGCTCCACCGGCCGGGGTACCACTTGGTCCCGCCGGTGTGTAAGTTTCCGCTTGGCCCCGCCCCCCCCCGCTCCCCCCCCCCCCCCCGCTTGGCCCCGCCCCAAGACTGGAGCCCGCTGGGCGGCGCGCTGATTGGCCAGCGCCTGGCGTAGCCGGGCTCGGCAGCTTGAGCTCTCTCCTGCTTTCTCCAGACTCCGCGGCCAGTAGTTTGCGGCATCCGGAGGAGCAGCAGCAGCAGTAGCGGCGGCGGCTGGCGCAGCGCGGAGACTGACGAGCGGGCACAGACGGCAGCACAGCTCCCATGCACCATGCCCGGCTTGCCCGGGAGGCACTGGCACCCGCGTCCCTAGCCCGGCGCTGGCCCTTGGCGCGTTGCGCTCCGCAGCATTCCGGCTGAGCGGATTCATCCGAAATCCTAAACCTCCTACCCCAAACGCATTGCCTCCTGCTTGCTCATATTCCACACTCACACTCCCCACACCACACATTCAGTCCTCCTCTGTCTCTCACACATTCACACACAGCCCGAGACAGACAGAGAAAGCGAGACAGACCTCCCGAGTGCGCGAGCGCCCGGGAGGGAGGGAGCCCAACGCAGCGCGGCCAGCGCCTCTCCGGGAAGATGAAATCAAGACGCTCATGCAAGTAAACTCTGGCGGCGACAAAATCGTCGACTGTGGCAGCTGCTGAGGCGGACCCCAGCGACGTGCAACTGAGCTAGGAGGGCTTCCACCCGCAGCGGCGGCGGCGGCGGCGGCGGACCTTGGAGCGACACCCCAGCCCAAACGGAGAGAGGAGAAGCACCCGGTACCCACGGCGGCGGCCCCGCCTCTCCTGGCCGGTACTGTTGTTGCCTCCCCTTCCCTCTTCCCCATTCCCTGCCACCCCGAGCCATTAGAAAGACCGGGGCTTTGATTTTCTTGGACAAATTGCCATCTCCCCGTTTCCACAAACTTGACGTGGAGGGTCGGGCTGCGTTGTTAACTTTGATTTCCTAGACGCAAACGCCCGCAGACCCTCAACTGCTCTGTGGGGGGAACTCCGCTCCCACCTCGGATCCTGGACAGACGCACCCCCAAGCCCTCCGAAGCCAGCCTTAGCGCGAGGGAGCGCGCTCAAGCTCTGGCAGCCTCTCTCCCCTCCCCCTTCCTCTGCTGGCCCCGGGACCGCCATCCGGCTTAACCCTATAACCGGGTGCCCGCGGCGCTTGCCAGTAACTGACTCCTGTCTGCGACACCCCCTTTCTCCCGAACAGGCCTCGAAGAGGCCAGTGTGGCCCCCCCGGACCCCGGAGGGCGCATTCCAAGCGGGTACTCTCTCCGCAGTGAACCCGGAGCTCTGGGGGGAGGTCTTTGCGCATGCCAGGTGCACAGACAGCGAGTTCTCCAGCCTCAGTGCCGGTGCGCCGCGGCGGGCCGGGCAGTGCCTGAAAGGCTGCGCTTCCTCCGCCCTCTTTACCTTCGCCTCAAGTACTGTCCGGACTCAGCGGTGCGTCCTCCAGGCCCCGCAGACACCGCCCGACCCGCAGCCCTGGGCGGCTGCGGACAGTCGCGCCTGGCTAACTTTGAAGGGGTAAAACTGAGTAGCCGGGCTGGAGGGAGGGGGCTCGGGGCCGCGCGGCGCTCCCTTGGCCCCTCGGAGCCCCCGGGGCCCCCGCGAGCTCCCGCCGCGTCCGCCGCAACCTCAGCATTGGAGCCGCCGCGGGTGTCCCCCGCGCGCCGCCGGGCCGCCCTGGGCGGGACTCCTCCTGCGGCCTCCGGGGCCACGGGGCGCGCGCAACAGGCAGCCCGAGCCGGCGGGAAGCTGGAGCGCCGACGGCGTCGGTCTCGGAGGGGTGTGGAGAGGCGAGGCCAAGCAGAGCCCCGCGCAGCCATGGAGTCGCTCCTGCTGCCGGTGCTGCTGCTGCTGGCCATACTGTGGACGCAGGCTGCCGCCCTCATTAACCTCAAGTACTCGGTAGAAGAGGAGCAGCGCGCCGGGACGGTGATTGCCAACGTGGCCAAGGACGCGCGGGAGGCGGGCTTCGCGCTGGACCCCCGGCAGGCTTCAGCCTTTCGCGTGGTGTCCAACTCGGCTCCACACCTAGTGGACATCAATCCCAGCTCTGGCCTGCTGGTCACCAAGCAGAAGATTGACCGTGACCTGCTGTGCCGCCAGAGCCCCAAGTGCATCATCTCGCTCGAAGTCATGTCCAGCTCAATGGAAATCTGCGTGATAAAGGTGGAGATCAAGGACCTGAACGACAATGCGCCCAGTTTCCCGGCAGCACAGATCGAGCTGGAGATCTCGGAGGCAGCCAGCCCTGGCACGCGCATCCCGCTGGACAGCGCTTACGATCCAGACTCAGGAAGCTTTGGCGTGCAGACTTACGAGCTCACGCCCAACGAGCTGTTCGGCCTGGAGATCAAGACGCGCGGCGACGGCTCGCGCTTTGCCGAACTCGTGGTGGAAAAGAGCCTGGACCGCGAGACGCAGTCGCACTACAGCTTTCGAATCACTGCGCTAGACGGTGGCGACCCGCCGCGCCTGGGCACCGTTGGCCTTAGTATCAAGGTGACCGACTCCAATGACAACAACCCGGTGTTTAGCGAGTCCACCTACACGGTGAGCGTGCCAGAAAACTCGCCTCCCAACACACCCGTCATCCGCCTCAACGCCAGCGATCCAGACGAGGGCACCAACGGCCAGGTGGTCTACTCCTTCTATGGCTACGTCAACGACCGCACGCGCGAGCTCTTTCAGATCGACCCGCACAGTGGCCTGGTCACTGTCACTGGCGCTTTAGACTACGAAGAGGGGCACGTGTACGAACTGGACGTGCAGGCTAAGGACTTGGGGCCCAATTCCATCCCGGCACACTGCAAGGTCACCGTCAGCGTGCTGGACACCAATGACAATCCGCCGGTCATCAACCTGCTGTCAGTCAACAGTGAGCTTGTGGAGGTCAGCGAGAGCGCCCCCCCGGGCTACGTGATCGCCTTGGTGCGGGTGTCTGATCGCGACTCAGGCCTCAATGGACGTGTGCAGTGCCGTTTGCTGGGCAATGTGCCCTTTCGACTGCAGGAATACGAGAGCTTCTCCACTATTCTGGTGGACGGACGGCTGGACCGCGAGCAGCACGACCAATACAACCTCACAATTCAGGCACGCGACGGCGGCGTGCCCATGCTGCAGAGTGCCAAGTCCTTTACCGTGCTCATCACTGACGAAAATGACAACCACCCGCACTTTTCCAAGCCCTACTACCAGGTCATTGTGCAAGAGAACAACACGCCTGGCGCCTATCTGCTCTCTGTGTCTGCTCGCGACCCCGACCTGGGTCTCAACGGCAGTGTCTCCTACCAGATCGTGCCGTCGCAGGTGCGGGACATGCCTGTCTTCACCTATGTCTCCATCAATCCCAACTCAGGCGACATCTATGCGCTGCGATCTTTTAACCACGAGCAGACCAAGGCGTTCGAATTCAAGGTGCTGGCCAAAGACGGCGGCCTTCCCTCACTGCAAAGCAACGCTACGGTGCGGGTCATCATCCTCGACGTCAACGACAACACCCCGGTCATCACAGCCCCACCTCTGATTAACGGCACTGCGGAGGTCTACATACCCCGCAACTCTGGCATAGGCTACCTGGTGACTGTTGTCAAGGCAGAAGACTACGATGAGGGCGAAAATGGCCGAGTCACCTACGACATGACCGAGGGCGACCGCGGCTTCTTTGAAATAGACCAGGTCAATGGCGAAGTCAGAACCACCCGCACCTTCGGGGAGAGCTCCAAGTCCTCCTATGAGCTTATCGTGGTGGCTCACGACCACGGCAAGACATCTCTGTCTGCCTCTGCTCTCGTCCTAATCTACTTGTCCCCTGCTCTCGATGCCCAAGAGTCAATGGGCTCTGTGAACTTGTCTTTGATTTTCATTATTGCCCTGGGCTCCATTGCGGGCATCCTCTTTGTAACTATGATCTTCGTGGCAATCAAGTGCAAGCGAGACAACAAAGAGATCCGGACCTACAACTGCAGGTAAAGCCAAGTTTTCTTTCTTTGTCTTGGATGAATAAGGTGTGTTTATCTGTGTCTCTGTGTGAAAATCCTGGTGCTTTTGTTTCCTACTTAAATGCATGCAGCATACTTGCAGTGCTTCTTTTTGTAGGGTGAAAAGTTTGTGACAGTCCAAGTTGATCAATTCTTTTGATCTGACAATTTGCTGGAAGACAATCATTTAGTGTTTGAATGGATTCTGTCACATAATGATGGTGAGGAGAAAAGCAGTTATCATTTTAAAATTTGCATAGCTGTCTCCATGAAGTTATGGTAGGAAAAACAGAGAGAGAGGGAGGGAGGGAGAGAGAGAGAGAGAGAGATTGTTCATATTTTTAGGAAAACCACCAACTACCACAACTTGGTGTCTGGGGCACAGTGTTTTTGGGACAGGTACTGAATGAAAGGAGAGGGAATTTTGGCAGCTACCCTGTCTTGTTGCAGTGATGAACTCTGGAGAGAGACTGGGAGTGGGAGTGTAAGATGGGAAAGGGAGATTAGGGGGAGGGGAGAACAGGAGTGTGTGGAGATGCAGGTGATTAGCGGTTTTTAGTTTATTCTTGGCTTGTTTTTTATCTAGTCCCCAAACATCTGGCTATATAAAGTGAAATTTTATCAGGCATCTGTATGTTTTCAAATATCTGGTTGGTTGGTAGTGTGGAGACCAAACATCCCAATGAGGAACAAGACTTTGCATCCAGATGTTTCAGTAAAAATAGCAATCTTCTAGAGTTGATGATGCTTTCCTCTAATGTGAGACTGTGTTGTGGCATTAAGATCTGGTTCCTACCAGTGGATGTCACTGTGGGCTATTGTGTTACAGTTTCTCTTGAAGTGTGTGAAGGATGTGGTGTGTGTGTGTGTGTGCGCGGGGGGGGGGGGGGGGAGGGAGAGAGAGAGGGATAGAAAGAGGAGGAGAAGAGAGAAAAGAAATGTGGAAACACAGTATTTTTTGAAAAGATTTCCTGATAAGCACACTAGAAGGTCTTACTGAAGCTCTTTCTTACATTTGGATAGAGCATATAAATCTAAGCATTTCTAGAATCCTAGAATCCAATTTAGGATAATACATGACATTTTTTTTCCAGCAGTGTCTCATCGAAACAGTTGAAAAAAGTTGTTTCTTTAGTTTGCTGAAAATGAATGATGCTGCTGTTTACAACCAAGGTGTGTGTGTGCTTTCAACACACCTACACATCAGTGTGTCTTTTGTGCCATTTGTGTCTGCATGTTAATCAGTCAAA
Source organism: Hylobates moloch (assembly GCF_009828535.3). Classification (NCBI taxonomy): domain Eukaryota; kingdom Metazoa; phylum Chordata; class Mammalia; order Primates; family Hylobatidae; genus Hylobates; species Hylobates moloch. The sequence goes on along the minus strand of NW_026652282.1, from coordinate 83,226,772 downwards.
ATATGTTCCTGTAGGTTCAGTTTGTGTTTGACACCGTCTGAAATGCACACTTCTGTGAATCAGAGCCCCCTGAATATGTAACAGCCATGCAATTATTGTTTCCCTTTTACTATTCTCTGCGTTACACAAGTTAGTAGACAAATGCTAACCACACATGAATATCAATCAGGTGCCATAAAAGAGCAGCTGCAATGCCTCATAAATGCTTTAATCCTGTTACTAGTGAAATGGCCATGACTTTTCTTTCCTTCAGCACCAAGTCATTTCAGATGGGAGAAATGGAAATTAATATTGCTCTTACCTTTCAAACCTGTGACTGCTAGTGGCGATTTTTATAGGAGAAAAATGTGGGGTCAATAAAATTTTATTTATATGGAGATAATTATGGAGAGGACTCTTTTTAAGCCATTTTCTCAGCATAAAGTAAATGCATAAGATCCTTTCCTTGATGAAAAAGAAATCAGCTTGAAATAAAGGTATTGAAGGCTTTGCCACCTCTTGGTGATGTATGACTAGAAGTGAGAGCCCTTTCTGAGAATTTGCCAAGGAGATGATTAAACAGGAGGAGAGCATCTGAATATTGAAAAAAAAAAAAAGAGTAAATCTCAGTGCTCTCCAACTTCACCCAAATGTGTATTTTGTGAAGTGCTGTGTTTCCTGTGATGGTTTGGGATTAATGAAGTACAGTATAATTAAATAATTGGTTAATACAGAAAGGGCTGCACAATGAATGCTTCAGCTGAATAGTTTGATGGGGCATTGCCAAAGTTACTCATCTTGGGTAAACAAAATGATTAAAATTTCCCATTGATTCTGTAAACAGATTAGAATAGAAAATCAACCTTAGTACTAGGGTTTTGGGGATTTTGTCTGCTCCCAAACCCCAGTAGTACCAGTTTGCCATCACTGCAAATCTTCCTGAGCACAGAGCGAAGGGCTGAGGGGAACTCAGTTGCTTAGCTCTAGGTAGATCCTGGGGACAGAGCAAGAATTTGCCTCTGTAGATGTGTAGTCTCCCTATCTACTCAGACTTTTCAGAAACCTAAAGTTCAGGAGCATGTCTTTCCATGTGATTAGGCAGAGATTTCTTTTTCTAAGCCTCTGCAGAATCTCTTCCTGAAATGCATTCATTTATGAGACTTGCGAGATGATCTGCAATTGCTGCTTGAATTGGGCTCCCTTTTTGTATTCAGACAATTAGCTTTGTCGAGTAAGAATAAGGCACAGTCTTTCCCTTGTAAAGATCAACCTGTATTACTTATTAACCCTATTGTTTTGCTGATTATTGCCCAGAAATCGAATTTCCAAAAAATAAACTGAATCATTATGTGCAAAGTAATAAATGAATTTGAGAATCTGGCTACATTTAAATGTATTTCTTTTGACAAGTCTCTTAATGCTTGATGTCTTTGGTGCACGTTGCTGGGTCTGTGTCAGTGTTAATTAAATTGAGCTCTTTATGTTCCAGTTGCAGCACAGCTGCTTGTAGGTACACCTGAATGGAGAAGGATGCTGAATGCACTAACCTTTAAATTCCTTTGCAGTAATTGTTTAACCATCACTTGTCTCCTCGGCTGTTTTATAAAAGGACAAAACAGCAAGTGTCTGCATTGCATCTCGGTTTCTCCCATTAGCGAGGAGCAAGACAAAAAGACAGAGGAGAAAGTGAGCCTAAGGGGAAAGAGGTAAAAAGGCATTTCCCCTCATTTAAATGGGTTTGGCTATTAGATTTTTCTAGGAGAGGAGGGGGTCGGGGGGAGAGGGAACTGGGCTAGGGCAGGGAGGAGGGTGTGGAGGAGACGCAAAAGAATGGGGTCTGATCTCCTACCCCAGTCCAAAACTGAATGAGTGAGTCATAGAGGAAGCTGATTGAGGGCGTGTGCCACATGGCAAATGCCTGGAGGAACTGGCAAGGGGGTGGGGGCGGGTATTTTTTATTTTCCTGTATCTCCTCTTTGGTGACTTGCTTTGTATTTCACCTAGGAGTTCCTTTTGGTTCCAGGGAAGCTCCAGATTTGAGCATTTTCATGCTTTCTCTCCCATAGGCTCAACTTTCCCTGTCCCCCCACCCGTGCTCACAGGCCACTCACAATGAAAAATTCCAAATCCAAAGTATAGAAACTTTTTTAGGGGGTGTTGGTGAGAGGTTACTATGTTTAATACGAAAAGTTTATGGCCCTCAGCTTGTTTTCCCTTGTAAAAAGCACAGGGAGAAACCCGATGATGTAATGCACCAGAATAAGGAGCTGGAGCGGAGATGGGGTGCAACCCTCTGGGGTGCTTAATGTTTATTAATCAGTGCATGGTTTGGGAGGGTGTTAGTGATTCATGCTGCCTTTTCTGTCACATAGAATTGCTGAGTACTCCTATGGGCATCAAAAGAAATCAAGCAAGAAGAAAAAAATCAGTAAGAATGACATCCGCCTTGTACCCCGGGATGTGGAGGAGACAGACAAGATGAACGTTGTCAGTTGCTCTTCCCTGACCTCCTCCCTCAACTATTTTGACTACCACCAGCAGACGCTGCCCCTGGGCTGCCGCCGCTCTGAGAGCACTTTCCTGAATGTGGAGAACCAGAATACCCGCAACACCAGTGCTAACCACATCTACCATCACTCTTTCAACAGCCAGGGGCCCCAGCAGCCTGACCTGATTATCAACGGTGTGCCTCTGCCTGAGGTGAGTGCAGCTAAGTGGCTGTATGAGGTTCTCCCAGGTCTCCTTCTTTAGCTGCTTGCTGGATACCATAAACTGCTGTGCTGGCACATCCCCTGGCAGGCGTGGGGAGAATTTCTCTGCTTATGCCCATTTTCATACTAAGGGTTTGCTACCAGTGCTTCTTGGAGCAAAAGGTAACCCAACATACTGGGCCTTTGTGTAGGTATGGGTATTGGAATTGGTAACTCAAAGAGTCTGAGCCCTTGAAATCATTATCCTGGCGTAATTCGAGTTTGCTCCACCTGTTGCAAATATAGCACGCTTGATAGCCAGCAGTACCAGTATGCCAGTAAAGTGGCTTAGAAAGAGTCATCAAGTAGTGTTGAAAATGGATGAAACCCTCTAATGCCCTGGGACCAGTTTTCCAGTGTGAGAGTGATTCAGCCTCCTAAAGACCCCATTTGCTTTTTCTTTCGTCACATCACTGTTCTCTAGCATTTTGGTGAGAGAATACGGATAGGCTGGTTAAAGGGAGGCAAAGCAAAAAAATTAAAAAGCCACTTTGCCATTTCTTAGCAGTTCTAGTGGTAACATTTGATGGTTGAGGAGATTGAAACTGTCATTATTGCTGAAAATTTAAGAATTAGTTGGCTGGTTGCAGTGGCTCACACCTGTAATCCCAGTACTTTGAGAGGCCGAGGCAGGAGAATTGCTTGAGTCCGGAATTCCAGACCAGCTTGCCAGCCTGGGCAATATAGTGAGACCTCATCTCTAGCAATGAAAAAAAAAAAGAATAAGAATAAGAATTATCTGTGCATTTGAGTAAGCTCTGTTTCTTTCTCTTCACTGGTAATGAATGTATTTAAGTAGAATTTTTTTTTTTTTTTTTTTGAGATGGAGTTTCTCTTGTTGCCCAGGCTAGGGTGCAATGGCACGATGTTGGCTCACTGCAGCCTCCACCTCCTGGCTTCAAGCAATTCTCCTGCCCCAGCATCCATAGTAGCTGGGATTACAGGCATGCGCCACCACACCCGGCTAATTTTGTATTTTTAGTAGAGACAGGGTTTCTCCATGTTGGTCAGGCTGGTCTCAAACTCCTGACTGCAGGTGATCTGCCCGCCTCGGCCTCCCAAAGTGTTGGGATTACAGGCGTGAGCCACCGCACTGGGCTTAAGTAGAAATGTTTTTTAAAATGTGATGTGGTCAGATGTTTGCTGGCTATTGAAATATTTTAGGGCAGTAGAGTGGTATATGGATGATGGCTGGTGGGTGGCTGGGTGGAAGGCTAGAAGTAACATTTCTTAAGTTGATTTCATTTTTCCATGAATTGCTTAAGTTCCTCTTTGGTTAGAAATTTGATGCACTGGGAGGCATATGTCCTCTTCCAAGCTACCAATGAAAAGAATACTGCATACTTGGAGAGCACTTGCACATCTTTCAAAGCACCTTCCCAAACATGGTTTCGTTTGATCCTCACCATCAGATATCTTGATAGGTTGCCCTTCAGTAGATGATGAAACAGAGGTCCAGAGATGCTAAGGGACTTACTCAGACTCACAAAGCTGGTCAAGACAGGGAGGACCAGACTGAAGGACTCTATACTGCCTGGCAAATGTGATTTCAGTGACACCTTCCTGCCTTAAAAGTAATTCAGCTTGACATACCCAGGCTATGATGCATACATAAAATGGCCTCATAGTACTTGTGTCAATTTTGTAGGATAAGGGGTCTTAAGACCACTTACATTGATTGCTTCTTCTAGTTCCTGAATAATAATTCCCATCAGAATTAATGGGGCCAAACAGCAGTGCTCTTGATGAGTAACTGATGGTATTCTGCCAGCAACGAAAGCACCAATATTTTCAATTTATAACTCTATAAATAAGGATTTTTTGAAAGTCCAGTATTGTGCTAGGTAAACTCAGTTATAATTATTAATGTCAGTGAATACTACTAAGGCCTAGGCCGTAGACTACTTAGAAGACTACTTGTGGATCACCAATAGCTCAGCAATAGAAAATGAGAGGTAGTGGTGTGTAGTGGAATCAGATTGATCATGATTTTGAATCCAGGAATCACTGCTTGCTGTGGAACATAAGACTCTGTTTCTTTATCTACAAAATGGGCACCCCTGTCATGCAAAGTTGTTCCAAGGAATATGACTTGTGTAGTGTAGTAGGTTCAACTCATTGGTGTCCCCAAAATAGTAGACCTCTTCACTGTACAGTTGGAGAATCAGTGTTACAATGGCTTACACTACTGATTGTGTCTCCCTAGGCACTTGTAACCAAAGAGGAATTTAGGCTGCTTCTATATAGATACATCCTACAAAGTATTATGGCCATACTATTCATATTGATCATTTAAACAATAGAGGTGAAAGATGCCAAAGTTGTGGGTTCAGTTGTTCAGAAGTAACGGCACTGTTACTTGTGGAGATAGACAAAAGGGTTGAATCCCGAGGACTTGGTGATCACTAAGGCAATCAATTCAAGGCACTAGAGAAATGTGAGTTCTGGTGTCTATGAAATAGATGGAGAGGACAGAAAACGTATGATGACATCTGATTGGTTTACCCAAGACTTAGTATCATTTCTGGGATTCTTCCATGGGCTGAATGAAACAAAATATTGCTTCAATTATTTAGAAAAGCCGTTTAAAATCTCAGTTCTGATCCTGTCTCTGACTCACAAAGCCAGATGCTTTTCCCTGGTTAACAAAATTATACAGTTTTGGTGTGTACAGCTGGTCATGGCCAAGAAAGTGTGTTCTAGACATAGTGAGGTTGTGTGTATTTCTAATATTCAGTCCCTCCTGGAGAGCTCAACTGGCAAACCCATTCAGAAAGGAGAGAGGCCCACTTACAGCCGAATACAGACCAGGCCATTTAACCTGAATCAGTCACAATGCCCTGCATAGGGAAAATGACACTTCTTTTCTTTTATACCAAAGGCCACTGGACTCGGTGGAATACTTGGGTCCAATGAAATCTATAGAAGAGCAGGGATGATTGATTCGTTCATTCAACTGATATTTGTTGAGCCTCCTCTTTGTAAGGCACTGCTGTAGGCTCTGGCGTTAGAGAGATGAAAAAGACAAGAAATGCACATTCTAAAGTGTGAGACAATCAAGTAAACAGGTAATTTGCAATATAGAGTAATAAATGCTAATATAGGGTGCAATGGGACATTCTCCATTGCTAGGATAATAACATTTTGATATATTTCCTACATTATCTTTATATTTTCCTAATTAATTAATTAATCCATTCAAGAAAGCAACATTTATTAAGCAATTATAGCATAGAATGATAAGTGCTATGATGTGGCAAATATAAGATTCTATAGAAATTTCTCTATGTTACTTACATTGTTCTTTATATTATTTCATTAAACCATTCTTTAATTTGTTCATTAATTTATCCCATTAGCAGTTATTATACATTTAGAATGTGCCAGGTAATGTACTGCTTTGCGGGGATCAAAAATAATAAAACACTTGTTTCTTGACCCCAGGGAGCTTACAGAAAGACAGACAAGTAAACAGGTAATTTCAATTCAGAATAACATCCTATTCCTGGGCACATGTTACATTCTTACTCTCCAGGTTGGGACAAAAGGGCACTACATAGTAGGTTCCTCTGTTGGGTTACCTGTGTCAAACCCATTCCCTTTATGAGCTGTAGATCCAGTTACAGGGCTTACTCTCAAAGGGATTATAGACGAGTCCACTCAGACGTGTTGCGTGCTAGCTGTACTCTATCACACTTTGAAATTTATCACCATGGCATTAGATCAAGTCAGTAAGCATTGTTGGAGTATCCACTATGTGCTCAGCTGTGTGGCAGGGACCATGGAGATTCCAAGTAAGTTTAAGACGTAACTTCTGCCCTCAGAGAGTTCAGTCTAGTTGGAGAGCGAAGATCACCCACAGTGATTTCACGGGCAAGCAATACAAGATAGTTTCTGATCACCTGTCGCTTTGTAGACTCCTAAGAACTTTCTCCTCCTTTGATGGCAGCCTTACATTTTATGTAGATTTGCCATTGAACTCTCAAAATTTAGTGCTGAATGGAAGATAGCTCTTGTATCAGTGTCCAAACCTAGCGACATCTGAACGTTGTTGGCTCTAGAAGCTAACAGAAATATGACTTTGAATGCAGTTAGATAGGCAAGATAAAGGGAATGGAACACTAATCAAGAATTGGAACTCAGTTTACAGTATTGCAGAGATAATCTTGTATAGAATTGTATATCATTATTTACTTGTCCTCTGATGTTGGCTGGGAAATCAGCTATGTGGATTTTGTGGTTTCGTACACAAATTGGAGGGGCAAAGCGGAGGATGCCTTTGCTGTTTACAGAAGACTTTTGTAGAATTAGTGATGTCAGGTATCTTTTACGTATTTTAAACTGAAAGGTGAGGTTTGCATTCCTTGGTATCCTGGTTTATTTTACTCATAGACTTAGTGTATATGTGAATGAATTAGAGGGCGCGCGTGTGTGTGTGTGTGTGTGTGTGTGTGTGTGTGTATGAGGGAGTAGAAGAGAGTGAAGAGAGAGGAAAGGAGGTTGAAAAAGAAGGAAAATGGAGAAGAAAGATAGTAGGTTTGTCAGTTTGCTAAGATCTTTCTAAAAATAGTCCAGATTTTTTGAGAGGCTCCTTAGTAAGGCAAATGATTTTTCTTCCAGTCTTATGGAATGGAGACATGCCTACTGGTGCCTCTGGATGCTGGAAAGCGTTATTCCTTTGTACAGCAGCATTGCTGCATTACCATTTTTGTCACCTGGGTGCAGTCATTATTGGAGGAAGAAAATGCAACTCATTGCATCTACTGGAAATGGAGACTTGGGTGAGGCTTCTTCCTACCTCCAGGAGGGGTGAAATGGCCCAAACACCCAGTGTCTTTTGTGCAGTATTTTTAAATTTTAGTTTTCTGATGTTGAATGTTTCTGAGCTGACAGCTGTAAGGGAGTGATAGTAGGCAAAAACTTAAAGAATTCCAGTCATAGGTCCGCAGGGATTTAAATTTTGGTTTCAGTCTCAATCTTGAATTCTATTTTCTACCTTTCATCGGCAAACTGTAGTTTCTTTGATATGAGGCATCTAAGGGGGGTGTGTGCATGCTCTGCTATAGCCACTCATGCAACAGTCTTCATGAGTAGCGATGTAGTAGCTGTGGAAGAGTTTGCAGAACAAGAATGTGTGTGGCAGCCAAATTGAATGCTTCCAATTATCCTACAGAAAGCCTGAATGCATGGTCATCTTAGTGGAAATAATGAAAATAAAACATCAGGCTTTGAAAAAAATAGCCCAGTACACTTTAGTTCCTAAAACAGAGTTTTAAAGTTAGAGATTTGCAGTGACTTGAATGAAATTCTGGGCTACATTAGACAGCCACAAACCTATCAGGTAGTAGATTCAGAAGGCACTAAAAAATAATAGGTATGATAAGGCTGGTTTGGATAGCATGGAAATGACACAAAGCATCACCTCTAATTAAAAGAAACCAACAAACCCTTTAGTGCGCATCTTGTTTGTTTGTCTCCTTATTACAGTAGGGTCTTGGAATCATTTCAGTCCTATCCGTAAGGGTCAAAAGTAACCCTGCAGGAGAAAGCAATGAGAAACAACACAGCCCACATCTTTTCAAGCATTCTCATTTCAGTTTTCTTCAAAAACCAAGGGCTCAATTTCTACCAGCAGTCATTCTAGGGCCACCCATTGCCTACATTGTATCTTATTGGCACCTTTCACCTCTAGCTGAGAAAGCCAGTTTCCCAGCGGGGATGGGCTTGCAAGATGTGTTCCAGAATAAACTGTTCCTCTGTTGTCTCCATGCAACTGCCACAGAACTGCAGAACTCAGTTAGTTTACATTAGTATCTGCTAATTTATTATTATCACTCCTTATTGGCAATTAACTGGTTACCTTAGAGATCACCTCTCTCCCCGTACACCTTCACTGAAGTTGAGCTCAGCCAGAGCTCTTGCTAATGATCCTGAGATTTTTCTCCCCAAGGGGCTGGAGGCAGGACATTTTCCAGAGAGGGCTCTAAGGCTTTGGAATTCCTCTTATCAGAGGCCCACTTGTTTTGGGTCCAGGTGGCTCCACCTGGTTTTTTCTCTGACTGTCAGTCAGACTTACAAGGTAGGACGAGCTGCAGACCTCTCTCTCCCTAACCTTGCCCCAGCCTGTGCTGTGGCTTGGGCTTGTTGTGCCCAGCGCAGAAGCTAAGGGCTTAGGGGATTGCTTGTTAGGAATTTGGGGACTGAAAAAGGATGAAGTCACCTCCTGGCAAAGCTGGAGTCTTTCAATTGTGGCAGTGCTGTGGCTTTTAGGCGTCTGCCTCGAGTTTCAGATGTTGGCCCCTCTGCATGTGTACCTCAGCTTCCAGGATTTAGGGGAGGCCAAACTTGGTTGAATCGAGTGTCTCAGATTTGGGTAAATAAAGCCGTTTTTACAAGAGGCCTGTGTGTGAGAGGTGGGAGGCTGGCTCTGGAGCAGCCATTTTCCCCCACGGAGAAGAGGCTTGATTTCTTGATGTGTGACTGGCTGGCCTTTGATGTGAGCCTCATTTACTTCGAACAATTGAGAGGCTTGAAGTGAAAATCCCAGAGGATCAGTTGTTTGCAGAGGGAAATGCTCTTCAAGTTACATTTCCTATTTGGCTGTTGTGTATTTAGAGTAGTTTTTGTGTGGGCTGCATAGTGGGGTCACTCAGCTTCTAGTGGGTGTACCCAGGCTGCTAGCACCTCCCTGTGCCCCCCAGGGGAATGATGAAGAAAATTCCTGCAGCTGTGGGGACAGCAACTCTGCCAACTCCGGGAGCTTGAGCTCCTGTGCAGAAACCTTACTTGTTATCATTAAGCATATTGGTTAGGACCACACAGCTCCACAGCATTTCTAGAAGAGGTGTCAGAATGGACCAGTGTTTCCACTCTACAGTAATGAAAATGGAAAAGACAAATGACTTACCCAGGCACACAACATTTGCGGCCAAACAAGCCTCCATTTTGCTTCACAGTAGTTCCTCTGGTGCAGCTTCCAAGCGTTTTCTGTCACATAATGAAAAACCTGACAGGACTCTCCAGGAGGACCTGCGGGTATACTTTGGATGGTAGTTGTGTTCCTGAAAAGCTGGTCAGCCAAAGGGTGTTTGTTTTGTAAATTAGACCCTATGCTAATCACAGCAGTGGAATTCTGTATTTAAAGAAAGCCTGTGGTGGATCCTTTCGTAAAGGAGAGTCCTTATATAATGTGAATAATCAACTCCTAACTGATTTCTTTTGTAAGTCTGGATTTTCACATATCTTGTTTGCTTAAAATTAGATTCCTCAAATTGACAAGATTTACAAAACCTTTGAAAGGTGGGCCAATTCATTTTTCCCTTGATTGAAATCTAGCCCTTGAATCCTCACTGGTTAGCCTTCCTGTTTGATTTTTACTTAATTAAACAACTTGCAACTATGTAATATTTAAAATATAGTGTCCAGAAAAGATGGGTACATGCCATTGAAATTTAACAAGTATTAGCATTTAATATTTGCTCCGGATTCTAAAAAAATGAAATAAAATATGACAGCTGCCACCTTCCCATCCTTTTCTCTCCTTTGTAAACCCTTGGCTCAAAGAACAGAAGCCCATCACGCATTTTTTTTTTTTGTCTTCACCTGTAGAGCTCGTTCCTGAAGAGATGGCTTCCCCTTTGCTGTCTCAGATTCTGAAAGCTCCCCAAGTCAATAGGGATTTCCTGGATTGGGTAGAGCCTGGGAATTACTTTGGAAAGTGAAAGAGCTCTCTTAGACTTTCCTTTAAATTCAGTGTTTGGGGAGGGATAAAAATCCCTTTTCAGAATGGGGAAAAAATGAGAATGAGAGTGAGACACACAAATTGACAGACACGTGTTAGGACCAGCTACCTACAGAATTTTGAGCAGACCCTTTGGGACTGAAGCAGGCGGGAAGCTTGGTGTCAAGTCTGTGTTCTCCTTAAGCTCAGTGTTCATGGACTAGCACCGTGGCTTCTTTTTGTTGTTGTTGTTGAGACGGAGTCTCACTTTGTCACCTAGGCTGAAGTGCAGTGGTATGATCTCGGCTCACTGCAACCTCCGCCTCCCGGGTTCAAGCGATTCTGCTGCCTTAGCCTCCCGAATAGCTGGGATTACAGGCATGTACCACCATGCCCGGCTAATTTTTTTGTATTTTTAGTAAAGACAGGGTTTCACCGTGTTGGCCAGGCTGGTCTCGAACTCCTGACCTCAGGTGATCCACCCGCCTCTGCCTCCCAAAGTGGTGGGATTACAGGCATGAGCCACCACGCCTGGCTGCACCTTGGCTTCTTAATGTCAGATGCTTAAGCACTGCCTTGATGTGCATAGTCTTCTGATGCTCCGTTAAGTCTCTGAGTGCCAGGGTGGCCAGTTTTCAGTTTCTCCCACTGGGCCCCATCTGGCCGCTGTTCTGTGGCAAGCTGCTCTCCCTCACTGCCACCAGCACTGGCCTTGGCGGTCTCTGCCTTCTGGATTATTTTCGCTCCCAAATCTGATTTCCAGAGCATGAAGGGCACCTCTTCTCACATTGTGTAGTTTGCTCTTCTGAGCAAAATGGATTCCCTGTGTAAGATGACAGGAAGAAAAGTTCAATCCAAAGGCCAGATCCCTCTTTAGGGGAGTGTGTGTGTGTGTGTGTGTGTGTGTGTGTGTATGTATGTGTGTGTGTGGGAGAGGGAGGGGGGAAAGGAGAGAGAGAAAGAAGCAGGAGGGAATAAAATGAACATTGTCTGCTTTTCTCACTCACTTTTTTGCCTCTGTGATGATGGAGCCTTTACGGGCTGGGCTGACCATACACATGTCTATGATATTAGGTCCTCATAGCCCCCTTCCCAACTCTTTGACATTCTGCTGGTTGTCTCCCTGAGGAAATGCTCATAAGCTTAGTCACAGCAGGGTGTGATCCCCCAAATGTGAGGCCATGACGCCCCAATTTGGTATAGCTCAAGGATAGATCTCTCAGACTCTTTTTAATTGAGATCTCGGTGAGTAGGAAGCAGCCAAATAATCATTGCTGTACATACAACTCAGCTTAAGAATACCTTATAGTGCATATTTTCAACTTATTAGAAATTATTTTCTGAGGCTTGCTTTCTCTTTTTGTTTCTTTTGGGCACAATTCTGTATCAAGCTTTTCTCTTCTTTAATTCTCTTGGCTTGAGAAGAGTCTGCTATGGACTGCCTATGTGTACAGGTCATTTGCTATAAAACCGTATCTTTTCTAAGTGAGAAGAATGGACAGGGAGACCCTGTCAAACTGCGTTCAGAGGGATTGGCTTAACCTTTAAGAGGCTTTTTTATAACTAAAAATGTCCGTAATCTAGCATTCATATTTGAAACTTGACATGCTTGAGGGAGGCAGGGCTCTGGAGATACAGGGATGAACAGAGGCATATGGCTACAGGTAATGGTGAACGGCTTGTTGGAAGACTGATTTCCTCCTCTGTGCTGCCAGGCACAGAGGCTATGGTAAGGACACAGACACACTGCACTCATAAGACTGGCATTAACTATGAGCTTGCTGTTCTGATCATTAATTAGTGCATTTCCATTTTTTCAAGTATAGACTTTTGAGTGATGGAGTATGCTAATGGTAACATTTGTTCTTAAAAGCTTAGGGGAGAGAACACAATGGCATTACTACTAAATAATGGCTTTTTCATAGTGAAGATTTTGCCTGATTTTAAAATTGCAAAATAATTTTATGATAGTTATGGCTCTTTGGAAATGAATCTCAAATACTACCTATGAAACACTAATTTTCTGTGTGGCTTGTGCACTTACTAATGGCATGTGTGTGCTTACACTTCTAGGTCATTTTAATTTTGCCTTTACTGGTAATTCTTTAGAAATAGAAAAAGAAGTGTGCTTTGTTGCAGTAAAAAATATAATAATTTTCTGAAATGGAAAGAAAGCTAACCTGCCTTTGCAAAAACTATGCATTATGTAGTGGCCTGATGGAGCAAAACCTTATAAAACTGGTAAGCTATAAATACCATGGCACTGGGCGTTGTTGGAATGACATCCGGGGCTTGGTCTTTGCACACCTGATCACCAGGTACCCTCAAGAGGAGATCATGGAAGGTGGAGAAAAATCCGTACCTGTAAAGGTTTGTGGCTGTGCATGGTGTCATGTTTGGAAGTATGGGATCAAATAAATGTGTGTGATGTTTGCAACACTTTGCTGTCCTCACTCTTTGAGCCTAGCAAAGCCTATCAGGACAGTTTTCTCTAGTGTGTGCGTGATCCCAAGTGACTATATAATCAAAGATAACCATCTAGAAATCTGCAATTCTGAGGTAGGGGAGGTCACTACCAAAACAGACGAAACAATTAAAAACCTCATAAAAGAGAAGCTTTAGTTTATTGAAACCTGTTATTACTAGGGATATCAGAATCCAAGACATAGAGAATTCTGAAAATTCCAGACAAATGCCAAACTACACCAAACCTGCAACAATATGTGAAGAGATTGGGTTGGGGGATCTCCAAGTTATCTTTCAGCTCTGGGTGTAAATGTGTGAATGTTTGCAGCATTGGTTTGAAGGGCTTCATATAGCTGCCTGCATTGAAGTTTGAGTCCATGTGATGACAATGGTTGCTCTGTAGGTGGTGTTGAAGGCAGAAGACTTAGCTATGGCAGGTGACACAATAGGTACAGCACATTAGCTTTTAATGAGGGCAGCATATTCTGTGTATAATCTGAATTGTGAGTGTGCATGCCAAAACTCAGAGCCTCTCTCTTCAAATATGTCTTCCTGTTCAACGCGAGTTCTGCCATAAAGGCAGCAATGGGTATTCTAACCTTGCTTCATTTGGTTTGTACTTGTTCTAGGGATGAATAGGAGATGCACGCGTCTTGCCTGGCAAACTAGACCTTTCAGGAGAGCACAAATTCACTTAAATATAAATTATGTTGATTATCACTCTACCTAAAAATTTATAGAGCTGGAAGTCACCGAGATCTCCTTTTAAGTTGGGTATTCTTGAAAACTGTTTTGTATATCATGATAAATTATCTAACCTTTTATACAGTTGAAGGCCAACATTATGGAAATAAGCAGCTTTTTATTCCATTCTAAGGTCAGTCTAACCAAATTATGCAACTTCTAATGCAATTGCTTGAAGCTTCCACTTTGAAAGTTTTTTCATCTTAATACCTTGCAACAGAGATAAATATTTTAGCTACTATTCATGCTTAACAATATATTTCACTGACTGTCATTCTCTTTGTGGGATTTGTTGGCATGAGAGGCAGTCCACCATGGCTCTGCTCATTTTGCTGTTTGTTATAGATTATCAGAAAAGAGCCAGAATTCAATAAAAAATGTATTTTTGTTCTTGCTGTTATTTTTAATTTCAGGCCATGGGAGGCTGACTGAGCCCTACAGAATCAATATATACTTGGCACTTGGGGTTTGACTTAAGAGCCAAAAATGTGGTAGATTTTCTTTTAAACTAGATTTGATTCCAGAATTATTAAACCCAATGCATGTTGGAGGCTGATGGACTGCATCCAGCAGGATTTGGGGCACCTTCTGTAACAAAGCAATCTATTTCTTTCAGGGAGTCACTGCTACTTCAGGGGAAGGGGCAGTCGGTGGGGACGCCCTTGGAAGTTCTGTTCTACCCTAGGCTCCCCAAACAATAATTTTTAGGGGCTCCTTGATGGTAGGATCAACTCTGTGCAATTTCTTTTGGATAATGTCAGGTGTTTATTAAATGTATTTTGTTACTGATGACTAGCTCTGTAGTGGTTATAGTGCCCTGCTGTTAGAGAGTATTCATTTATTCTGGGTCACACCTTGCCCTCTATGATGATTTGCCTCCAGACTTTAGTGAATGGACTTACTGTTTAGTAGTTAGGCTCTTTAAAAAAATATTTTGGCTTGAAAATATCCACTCATTCATCCATCCACCAAATATTTATAGATCATCCTTCACTGACCAGGCCTGTATTCAGCCCAGAGAGACATAGAGAAAGCATAAGTAGTACCTCACCTTGTAGTTTATATTGCCACTGAGGAGACAAGATAGAAGTTAAGCACATTTTCTTGAAGTCAATGAGAAAAGCAAGGATCATTTACTAAATGGTGCCATGTAATTGGTTAACAATTGGAAAAAATATGATTTTATTTCCCACTATATGACAAAAATAAATTTCACATTTATTAGAGTTAATATGAAAACTCAAATAATAAAATTATTAGAAAAATATAAATAAATGTCCAATTAATTTTGAAGCTGAAGAGGACTTCAAGAGCATAAAAACAATGAAAATGAGCACAAAGAAAAATACCAGCAGCTCTGACTATATAAAATTTAGGAATGTCTATATATCTACAAATATCATAAACTAAATTAAAAAATAAACCATAAGCTGGGAAAATATTTTAAATTTATAGCGCAGAGAACCTGTATTTATTAATCTGTTTTTCAGCTTTATTGGGAGTGTAATTGACAAGTAGGAATTGTGTATATTTAAGGTGTACAACTTGTTGTTTTGACTCATGTATACATTGTGAAATGATTGCCACCATCAAACTAATTAACATAGCCGTTACCTCATATAGTTACCATTTTTTAAAATGGTGAGAACACTTAAGATCTATTCTCTTGGAGAATTTCAGGAATACAATACAGTATTGTTAATTATAGTCACCATGCTATACATTAAATCTCCAGAACTTATCTTGTATAACTGAAACTTTGTATCCTTTGGCTAATATCTTCCTATTTCCCCCACCCACAACCCCTGGCAACCACCATTCTGTTCTGCTTCTGTGAAGAACCTGTGCTTATTAATTCATTAATTAATGCTTCAATTATTTATAGAGTGCTTACCACATGTTAGTCACTATTCAAGGTGCTAGGGATACAACAGTGAACAAAAATCTCTGTCTCCATTGAGTTTACATTTTTATGGGCAGATGGTGATATGAAGAAAAATAAGGAAGTATGAAGCATACATGTTTTGTCGAGAATGAGGATTGCTCTAGGAAGGTCAGGGAAGACATCTCGAATAAGAGGACTTTTAAACAATACCCTTATATATAAAGAGCTCTTACAAAACAATGAAAAGACAAACACTCCAATATAAAAAATGTAAAATGAACACAAATGGGTAATTAATAAAGAAGCCATTCAGATGGCCAATAGATATATAAAAATATTTCAACCATAGTAATCAAATAATAGCAATGAACTGCTATTAATTTTTAATTGCAAAGATGATGCATACTTACTACTAAAAAGTCAAGGAACACAGGAATGTGTAAAACAAAAGTTAAAGTCTCCACAACTATTTCCTCACCAATCTGTTACCTCAGGGGAATCACAGACAATGATTTGATATGTAAGATGTCATTTTGTACTTATCAAATAAGCAAAGATTAAAAAAATAGCAGTGATGGCAAGGGTGTGGTTATGATACACTGCAACCTGGAGTATAATTTAAAAAATTGATATAATCTTTCCTGGGGGCAACTTGGCAATACACATTAAAAGCCCTAAGATAGCTAATATTTCTACTTCTGGAATTTATCCTAAGGAAATAATTTTAGATCAGCGTAAAAATTCATGTACAGGGTTGTTAATCTCAGTATAATTTATGAGGATAAAACATCGGAAATATCCTAAATATCATCAATATGTTACTAGCTAAATATATTATGATATATACATATGCTAGAATACTGTGAAGCCAGTAGAATAATATTTTGAGGAATACTTAATTACACATGAAAATACTGTATAATATACATTAATTGAAAAAAATCAGAAAATAAAACAACACACATAGATTAATTCCAGTTTAATGTATGCATATTTTAATTATTCCCATTGTTTAAATATAATACGATATATAAATATATGTAATATATAAATTCCAATTGTATGTATATATATGTGTGTGTATGTGTGTGTGTACATATATATATGTATTCATACACACACATACACATGCACATATGCACACACATAAGACCAGAAAGGAAATTACCAAAGCATTAACAGTTATCTCAGGTTGTAGGAAGTCAGGCAATTTTTACTTTTTAAATAGTGTACTTTTTAAATTTTCCAAATTTTCTATATTGAGCATGTGTTATTTTTGACATCAGAAAAGCAATTACTTAAATTAACCGTAATACTATGCAGTAGGTATTAAGGGCCAAAAAGGTGAGCATAGACAGTTTTTAATCAGTTACTCCGAGGAGGGGCAGACCAAAATGTTCCTTATTTTCATTTTCCAATTAGATCATACCAATTTTTTCTTCTTAATTTTCTTCTCTTGGAGGTCTCTCTCAGAAGGTAACAGGTATGAAGTTTTACATTTTAAAATAACTATTTTATTTACAGTTTACTTTTTAAATGTGAGAAATAATGTTATGAACAATATTTGTTTCCTTTTTCATTCTTTTTGTCCTTGTGTGTACTCTTGTAAAAGTAGATTTGATTTGTCTCACCAGTGTTAGACATCTAATTCACACATTTTATTTTTAGAATGAGAGGTTTTAAAATAGTAAAATTTAACTGCAACTTATACAGATATTTAATACTATAAAAATGATATAGGCTTTATCTAAGGGCCACTTTTGGCAAAATATATTTTTTTCAGTGCCCTTTTCAGTACCAAATGGCCAATTTGGAGGGAAGTGCTTTTTTAGTATTCTCCAATACTTGATTTCATGTTGTTGCTTCTCGGCTCTGAAGCATCCTGTTTCAACATGATAGCCCCAACCATGTGGAACACAAAAAAGAAGGAGTCAATGATTTGGTGGTCATTGAGATGCTAAAAATTTTAAATTCAACCTTGACTAAATGCACTAGTTGTGTTCGTTTTTCAACAAAGTAGAATGGGTTCAATCCTTTTATGGAAGGCAGATTTATTTGATTGCTTCCTCATCTAGTGGCCTAGTTTTGGACAGCATAAATACAAAAGCCAACATCCTTTGGAACACTTCTTTAATTATGGCTGTATAAACTTCTTACATCCTAAGCAGCACACTTAAGGGCAAAATATTTAATTCAGTGGCCCTGTGTAGATAGACATGAGAACTACTTAGATATTGTAAAGAAAATTCTCATGGAAAAAAAACTCACACAGATCCTTCACTCTCCACCCCATAGCTAATGCATGAGAACCCTGTACAGCATCACTCTGATTGTGAATGAAAGCTTTGCTACAGGAAAATGTCTGTGGCCTAATTCTGTAGTCTGTCCCTTCGATAAATGGAGACTACGACTTTCAGCAGGACTATATTTCTTATATGTGCAACCGTTTAACTAGATGGGTTTAAATTTGAATTATAAGGTTTTCATGTTATAGCATGGAGCATTTGATAGAAAGAAATACCTTTTGATTTTTTCATGTGAGTGGGCATGAAAGAAGGGCCTAAAAATTGAGGGACCTCCCGCCCCAGCCTCCTTTATAGTTCAGTTCCTTAAAGTAAAAGTCTTCATTTAAAGAAGTATTGAGAATGTTTGAAACTTGATTATGGAGCAACTTAAGATTCATATTTTCTCTTCAGATGGCTTAAAGATGAGATTGTTTGGATTAGAAAAGAATTTCCATGAAATTAAAATATTTAATTGCAGTTAAGCCAGGATTTGGAAAAAGTTAGTGTGATAAAGCAGAGTGTTCTAGCTGAAAAAAATTTATGTAATATTATGTAAATTCATATCAGCATGAAAGTTAATGTAAAACCCCAGAAGGTGATAAGAAGATCGAAAGCAAGGAATTTTGTTTATTGAATTCAAATTCTATTTACACTTGCCAATCAGTGAGGGTTTTGGACTGGCTATGAAGAGAGCCCTGCTAAACACACGATGCTTTATTCGATGTGTGTGAAGACCTGACTCTGAACTTGCTTATGGGCCCCAGACAGACCAAAAGGCCTTGAGGTACCCTTAGCTCCCACCCTCCACGTCCTATGGCTGCTGTTCGCTAGGTCCCAAGAACAGAACTGATGGGATATTGTGACTGAAATTTTCTTGTTTACCAGTACCAATGAGGGAGATAGAACCACGTAGGGAGATATAGATACACAAAAGCTCCCTGCAACCAATGCTAATCTCAATGAGTTGGTATTTTTGAAAACACATATATTAATGTCATGACTAAATAAATGCCCAATAAATGTTTGTTGAATTAATGAGAAAAACATCCATGGTTTTAATGTTTTAAAATTTTAGTTGAGATCATTCTATTTCTCTTTTCTCATCTTTACATTATGTTATAAGATTTTTTTCTTTTTTTTTGAGACGGAGTCTCACTCTGTCACCCAGGCTGGAGTACAGTGGCTCGATCTCAGCTCACTGCTACAACTTATCTGGGTTTTGAACCTCCCATGTTCAAAAGTTCCTCCTGCCTCAGCTTCCCAAGTATCTGGGAGTACAGGTGCCTGCTACCATACCTGGCTAATTTTTGTATTTTTAGTGAGATGGGGTTTCGCCATGTTGGCCAGGTTGGTCTCGAACACCTGACCTCAAGTGATCTGCCTGCCTCGGCCTCCCAAAGTGCTGGGATTACAGGCATGAGCCACCATGCCCAGCTAACATTTTTTTCTATGTCATTAGAGAATATTTATAAGCAATTTTTTAGTGGCTGAACTGTATTCTGTTCTATAGATAGGGTTTAGTTTTACTCAAACAATTGCTAGCATTGAACTTTGAGGTTATTTAAATTTTTGTTTTATATAAATAACACCATGATGGCTATCCTTATATATAAATTTTCTTGTGATCTCTGATCGTTTGCCTGTAATAAGTTCTCTACAAGTGAAATTGTTTTACCTGAGGGTTTATATATTTTTAAAAGTGGTATTTCCCCCAGATAAGTTGTAGCAATGTGTACTCCCACTGACAGTGTATGAAAGCCCATTTCACTGTACTGGCAAAACATTATTATAGTTTTAAACGTCACCACCAATCTGGTGAAGCTGTGGGAAAACAGGCGGTCCCATGCATTATTGGTGGGAGTATAATTTTTTTTTTTTTTGGAGACAGAGTCTCATTCTGTCGCCCAGGTCTGAGTGCAGTGGCGTCGTCTCCGTTCACTGCAACCTCCACCTTCCAGGTTCAAGCGATTCTCCTGCCTCAGCCTCCCGAGTAGCTGGGATTACAGGTGCTCACCACAACGCCCGGCTAATTTTTGTGTTTTTAGTAGAGACAGGTTTTCACCTTGTTGGCCAGGCTAGTCATGAACTCCTGACCTCAGGTAACCTGCCTACCTCCGCCTTCCAAAGAGCTGGGATTACAAGCGTGAGCCACCAGGCCCGGCCTGGGAGTATAAATTAGTACCAGTCCCATAGAGGGCAATTTGACAATATCTCTCAAAATTACAAATGCACGTACACTTTGACCCAGCAATTCCACTTTTAGGGAATTAATCTTATAGATATGCTTGACCACATGAAAAATGATGTATATACAAGGTTCTTCATTGATGTATTATGTGAAATAGCAACAATGGAAACAATGTGTATGTCTGTCAGTAGGAAGTTTTTTTTTAAAGGAGTGTTTTATATATTGATATGGAAAATCTCTAAATATATTGTTAACTAAATAAAAGGAAGATTCAGAAAAAAGTGTAGGGCACGCTATTATCTCTGTGAAAAAAGGAGGGAAAAAGAGAATATATATTTTATTGGTTTATATATACATGAAATTGTATGGAAGAATAAATAGGCAATTAATTAGAATGGAGACCTGTTGGGAGAATGGCAAATGAGAGGATAGGGGACAGGGGTGGGAAGGAGAATTATTAGTTTCATAGATAAAAAATGAGCATCTAATTTTAGTTAAAATTTGTATTTCTTTGATTACTAATATATATATTAAGGTAAATCCCTGGTTTAATTTATTGGAAATACTTTTCTTCAGTTTGTTGTATGACTTTTAATTTTTTATGCTTATTTTTGACTTATAGTGTTTTGGAATCATATGAAAAAACAATTTATCAGTGCTTTAATCTGCGATTTCTTCTGTTGCTTTTAAGCTATTCAACTTTCTACCAACAAAGAGACTATATATGTAATATTTCTTCCAGTATTTTTATGAATTCACTTTTACATCACATTTTTAATTCATTAGGAATTTATTTTGACATATAGTTGGAAGTATGATGTAAAAAACATTTTCCTAGATGGTTAATTGGTTGAGTTTGTACCATTTATTGTTTATTTCTTCTTCTTCACCGTAACTTTCTGGTGCTTCTGAAAAACATGTTGAGTTTTTATAGAGACTAGGCCCTTTCCTGGGTTATTCATTTATTTTCCACTGATCTGTTTGTCTACTTCTATACCAATACCACACTGATTTGATTATTGATACTTTATAATAGATTTTAATAGATAATAGGTTTAGTTTCTCCTTATTCTTTGTCTTTAAAAAGAGTTTCAGTTTTTCTGTTTATTGTTTCAGATGAACTTTGGAGTCATGTTAAGTTTCAAAAATGATTATGTTGGGATTTTGATTGAAAATGTACCAAACTGATAAATTTAGGAAGAATTGACGTGTGTGTATAATATTTAGTCTTTTTATCTAGAAATATGACATCTTTCCATTTAGTCATGTTTCATTCTAATGTCATCAGTATGTTTACATAGTTCTCCTTACATTTTTTGTTAAGATTACTTCTGGCTGTTTAATAGTTTCACTGTTATTTTGAGTGGGCTCTTTATTCCATTACATTTTCTAATCAGACAAAGCTGGCAGAGTACATAGGAGAGCTCTTGACTTTTGCATCTCTATTTTGTATGGAGCCCTCCATGTTTTCTTAGATATGGTTTGTCACTTGAGTGTTCATGTAATAGTTATTTTGATTTATTGCATCTTTGCTTTTAGAAGTTAGAGTCAGGAGCCAAGTGGCTTTAGGGAAATTACTTCCTCTCTGTGCCTCAGCTTTCTTATCTGTAAAATAAGAGTAATGGGACCTACCTCGTAGATTCTTGTGAGGATTCAGTGTGAGTGTTCAAGCACCTGGCACATAATAAGCCATCAGTAAATGTTAAGTAGCTATTACTATTATGATCTCTTTTTGACTAGGAAAATATCTAATTTGTGCCTCTTAATCTGGAAGGAGGCAATCAAATTCTTACTGCCTCTAGCAATGTACTGAAGAGGGCAACACAGTTGAATTTTGAAATTAAAGAAAACTTTCATTTGCCTCTATTCTGTTACTGCAAATAAATTCCACCTCAGTGTGCTTTTCTGCTTTTAGTTACACAAATTCCTTTTTACATCACAGTATTCTTTTCCTTAGTGGCTCCTTCAGAGTTTCTCATTGTTCCTTACTATGACACCCATCTCTAGTTCAAATGTGAAGTGGGAGGAGGTCCTACATGAATCAGAGTTAGCTAGACGTGCTGGCCAGAGAGCAAGAAGCCCTTTTCTGATGTTATCCCTTAGTATTTTCTTTCCAGAGTCAGTGGATGTCAATTTAGGCCTTAATCTGGCATTTTTCAGCCTTTCTCCTGCATGACTCTGTGCTGGGTATCTCCATTAGCTAGGAAGCTCTGGAGATGTCAATTTCATGGACCACTGGCTTGGGGTTGTGACCTGCACTTTAATAAATACTGCCCCAAGCCTTTCTTCTCCTGTGACCTGCTGCTTCCGCAGACCTGGGCTCTGTTTCAGGGCCACTGCCTTTTCTTCTTTCTTTCATGCAAGTGACTTACAAATGAATTTTAAATAGCCAGTTCATGGTGAGGAACTTTTGAGATCATGTTCCCAGGACTATGCTCTGTCTCAGGCATGTTTTCCTTCTACCCAGGAAACCAGCTTCTTGTATCTCTTATCCAAGAATATTTTATACTCTTTTCTCAATTTCGGGATGAAATGTAGTGGCCTAGGGCAGGGACTCCATTGTCACTTTGGCCACTTGTGGACCAATTTATACTTGTGGGGGGTTTTAAGGAAGTGCTAGGCGGCTTGGGGAGGGGGAGAACAAAAGCTGGGTTATCTATTATAATATTTAACCTGGTTATGAAATGTGTGAACTCTGCCAGAGTCTCACTGTAAGTGAAGCATTGCCAAGAAAATAATAGGTAGGTGGTTGTGTCTATTTCTTAATCAGATTGTATACAGCCCTGAGACACCAGTTTGCTTTTTTTTTTTTAAATTACTAGATATTGTTCCCAATAGTCAGCAGTTGAGTACTAACCGCTTTCTGTTCATTTCAATACAGGCTGATTATTTTCCTTCTCTAGCTTATAGAGTTGTAATCCATTCACGTATAATTAAAATGATATCCAAATGCAGTTTTCCTTTGAATTTGTAGTGGCTGTGTGTCTAGGGAAGGTTGTTGCTTTGCTATAAACCACAGACCCAGAGTAAACCTCAGCTGTGCTGCAGCTATTTTGGATGACAGCTTTCTAGTTGTTTGTGTGTAATTGCCCATATTACATCATCCTAACCATTGTGAAATGTGCAAAATACAAGGCTTATCTAATGATTCATTTCAGGTGGACAGTTTCTTTGAAATTAATTTTAGGAGTGGTTCTCTGCACTAAACAGATCCCCCTACTTTGTTCTTGCTTTCTTGTTCAGGCCTATGGTAATTTAATGGTTGATAATGATGTAGCAGAGAGAAGTGTATCATATTCATTGTGCCAGTAACCTTTACAGTCTACCTAAAATGTTCCATGGGATGTGCTTTCTCTTGGCGTAAGTAAAGAACCAAGGGGAGAAAAATTCCCTCTACAGCATATCAAGTAAGCATTAACCTGAAATGAAATTTAATTTCCCTGTCATTGAGTAGCAGAGAAAAAAAAAAAGCTATCTTCAACGGCCACAAGAGGCTTGGTCTTACTGGGGTTTCAGTTTGTCAAATTATACTGTCTTTCGTTATCACAGACATATACTATAGGGAAGGCTTTCAATGTCTCTGTTGGTGGATTGCACTAACTCATCTTTAAGTCAGGTATGTGAAATTCAAATAAGCCAAGACCTTCCAGTTTTTTCTTATCAATGTTGAACATTCATAGGCTAGGTAATATTATATGTTTAGTCACCTACTAGTAAGATGAGGTGTTTACAACTAATATTTATCTTTGGCCTTGGACCTTCTGTGTTGCTCACAGAGTACAGTTTTGTAAAATGCTTTATAGGTAATATTTCAAAGTGGACAAAAAAAGAAGATTTCTTAGAACCAGAAAGGTCAGAAATAGATCAAATAATCCTGGGACTTTTTATTGCTGAATAATGGACTTTGTAAATATCATATGTGACTATTAGACCAAATGAGACTACATAGAATACAATATTAATTGGCTCAGTATCAGCTGATGGCCTGTTTGCAGGATTCAATGAAATTATATTATCAATACAATGTTTTATTGATTCCTTGGTTTGCAAAATTAAATAAACATAGCGTAAGCACTTGCAGTGGGAAGTTGTAGCAGGGAAACGGGTTTTGATTTGGAATTTGAAAACAAAATTAAAGGTGATTGAAGCAGAAAGCAGGCTGTGGCATAACATTTCTGCCAGCACTTTTTGAAGTAACTGAATATATCTGGGTGTTTGGGAGGAATAAGAATCAGAGAACAGAGACTTTGGAGGAAGTGTTTCAAAATGCTTTCTTAAGGGTTATTTCAATACTAGCAACTCATTTTGTTGAATAGTTTAGTTTGCTTTGCTATGGATATATTAATTTATTTCATTCTATGCTATTTTTCTTTCAGTATCTACGCCATTCTTTGTGTTGTTCTAGATAATGGCTAAATAGTGGCCAGCAAAACTGACATAGTCTCCTGCCTTCATGGAGTGGGGGGACAAAACACCAACAATATAAAATTATAATGCTATGAAATAAAAGAGCATATTATTATGAAAGAGAAAAATGGGGAAACTCAACCTAGTCTGGGGGCAGGGAAGTAATATTTGAGCTTACCCTTGAAGAGTGAGCAGGAGTTGTGAGGCAAAAAGGTGGGGGACAGGAAGATGGTTGACGGCTGGCTGTTGACATTAAACTCTTGGCCTAATCTCAGGGAACCATTTCCCACCTCTCCTCCACCAAGGTGGTCTGAATTTGAGTGCCAAAGTCTTGAATCCAACACACAGCCATTTGTTAAAAAAGTGGAAAGAGGCTGAGGCAGGAGGTGGTGGTTGTGGTAACACACAGAGTCTACCATGAATTCTGAAAAAAGCAAATTCATTTCAGAAAAGCAGTCATGAAAAGAATCTATTTCAAAGTAAAGAAAGAAGCAGCCTGCAGCCAGCTTCAGATGGATGGTTTGTGGCTCAAATCCATTCCTCCAGTTACTGCTCGATGGCCCTTTTGAGTCCATGCCACCTCCCACCCCCAGCCAATGTCACTGGATGGTGTGCAGATGCAGCTCAGTAAGATGGTGTTTTTAGGGCATGCAAGGCTCATCTAGTCACATTTATAACATAGAATCAGAGTAGTGTCAAGGCAATATTTATCATTTTATATTCTTTCTTGGCTACTCTTGATAAATAGGAGGTCAAGGGCCTCTTCCTCTTTATCTTCCCTCTGGATAAACAGACAGCAGTCTCCAGAGAAGGAAGGCGTCTTTCCTTCCCTATTTTCTGCTTCCATCTGTTTCTTTTTCCCTCTTTCTGCTCCAACTTTTTTTCTGTGACGTTCTGTCTGACAGTCAGCAGAGGGCGTATACACGCATCAAAATCCAGCCTTTATTCAACTTGGCCACCGTAATTTCGTTGTCTTTATCTCTTCATCTTTACATTCCTCAAAGGCAGGGATACATCCTGGCGTTTTCTCTTTGTAATAGTACCATCAAGGGCAACCATTCCTTACCTATTTTATAAAGGTGGGCAAAAGCTACTGTCTAGATAAAGGGAAAAAAGTTGTGTTCCTGAGAGCTGGGAGGAAATGGTGTGTGTGTGTGTGTGTGTGTGTGTGTGTATGTGACAGATCTCAGAGTTGTTGGTGCCCTACGTGACTCATTTGGGAAGGACTCGTTTTGCCAATAGCAAAGCAGACAGTCTGGGTTCCTCTTCTTCTTTGCTTTCCCCAGGCTGTTGTCCTGATAGCAGCTGCCCTGCTTCCTAACATGTCCTAATAATGAAGATGATGTGGCCGGGGGAGATTCATCTTCTTCCCTAATCTGACTTCTTCATTGAATTTTCCCCTCACTGAAGTCCAAAGAGGATTGTCCCCTCTTAACTGTGTGCCCTTTTTACTCTGCCCAAGGTCAGAGAATCCAGCTGTGGCCTGTCTGCCTCCCACATCTCTGGCTGCAGTGAGCGATCCATGTTTGTCTGTGACAGCTGTGTGGATGGTATGTGAGAGGCAGAGGAGAACTGTAGTTTAAGCTGCTCCAAAGATGTCTTGGTATGGCAGTGCTGATGAAAGGGGAGACTTGTTTGTGTCGATGACATAATCAGAGAAGACATCCATGGCCCAGCTGCAGGGAGTAAAGAAGTGTGTAGCTTAGTATAGTCTTCTGACAAAAGCCCACACACTTCACGTTTATCTGCCCCTAGTGCTAATCTCCTTCTGATGTCTTAACCTGACTTTTGTTGTAGTTTGTTCAAACGGTTCCAGTGACAGAAAGAATTGCTTGGCTGGTGGTGGTTATACTGGCTAGCACGTTAATACAAGTGCAGGGTGTTTTATAACCAACTAGTGTCATAATAACTACACATGAAGAGCAGGCAAGGTTTAGTTTAGCTTATTCTGCCTATTGGAAAGCATCAGGCACGGTTATAGCTCCTCATAAATAATACTGATGGCTCCTAAAGGCCATTTTTCATGTAAATTTCCTTACTGTTAGTGAGCTTGAAAAAGAGATGTATTGACGAACAGGTTATTTTAAAAGTAGAATGATTACTCAATAAAATACTTTTCAGCTTTTCCCTTTGGGGCTCTGGGGTTCCCCCTTATCTCAAGGATCCACGTGGGCAGATTGCATGTTAGCTGGAGAACCCAATAGACACATTCTTGCTTTCCATGCCGGCAAAACACTAATAATCTAAACACAAAGGACATTTAACACAGTAACTGTTTCTGATGGAGCAAGTGGTACTGCCAGCTTGCTTTCTCTTGGATGGCTTCTGTACGATGAGAGCAGGATTGGGAGTTGAGCCCAGGCTACTCCTTAGTTTGTGTGGTATAAATGAACAACTTAAGAACAGTGTTTGTATAGTCAGGGTCATTTCTGCCCTTTCTCAACGGACTTGAAATCCTGGGCTGAATATTTATCCAGCTTGGTTTTGTGTTTTTGGAACAAAGGAAATTTCCAGTGACCAGTCTGGTTAATCACCAATGCTTATTCCCTCTTCACCACTATTTCGTATTGGATTTCCTTCTATACCAGTACATTGGATTTCCAATCACATCGAACCCTATTAGGCTGCCTTCCATTCATAGAAGATTAGATTCCCTTACACCTCACTGCCTCTCAGGATTTTCCTCTCCACAATGTGTAGAGTATTAGGTTCCCTTACATGAGTTGCTGCTTGTTAAGTTGTGTTCAGTGCTGTGTAGTATCGAATTCTCTTTCTCATCAGCAGTCACTGGGTTGTTAATTACACACTTGCAGATTCACTTCTCCTGCACATGCTGTGACACACAGCTCTCCAAAGCTCTGACCTCACACTTCAGTGCCTTAGCCATATCTGCCCAGATTCAGTTTACTTCAGCTGTGTGGTATTGAACACCTATGCATCAGTCCGGGCTAGATACTGCGGAGTTTACAAAAATGAGTGCTGAATAATCCTTGCCCTCAAAGAGTTTACAATCTACTGGGGTGGATCCAGGGCAGGGCAGTGCATAAGATGAAGAATTATGTGCGTGAAGATTAAGTATTGGTTTTACTCTTTTCCTAGAAGCAGTTTAGTATCTGGCATATTTAAAGCACCTTAGAAGGCAACATGTTCATCATAATTGCCATTATTGCCACTATTCTGTTCCATAATGGGAAGAAAACATTAAAAACACAATTGTGTGTAAAAAAAAACCCTTTTACCAGGTTCCAATGCAGTTATTGGTAGAGTTAGTAGAAAACTCTTGGGTCTCTTAACAAACTCTTTTAACAGCCCTGCCTTCATACAGACCTAAGACAGTATTAGAAATCATATAATTCTAAGAGATATCCATTAGGCATAGAGAAATAAACATTGCTATGTAGACTGTACTCTAACATGCCTTGACATTACTTGCAAACTAGGATCTAGCTCTGTTATATTTCTTTTGGTACCAAAATACTGTGCAATTTTATTCACCCCTGGAAAGAGAGGGAACCAAAAGTAATACAAACTGGAGCGAGTCGTGGTTTCCCACAAGCAACAGAAAGTGGAGAAGGCATTACCAGTTGTGATTTTATTGCTCAGCATTCTCAACTTCATTGCAAATTCACAATCTAGTGTCTCACAATGGTGTAAATATTGCCTAATACCTTCTTCATGTAGCTTCTCATTCCTTGAATGCTTAACATGTGCCAGGCACTGTTCCAGATGCTTTACTGTAGAATCCCAGTTATTGCTCATCATAAATGAATCTTCTCTGCATTTGCTGTAGATAAAAAAAAAAAATCTAAGTTACTGGCAACAAAGGGATGTGTTTTGATCCCTTTCTGCCAATTCAACCAGAGCACTTCATTAATGCCAAATTTCTAATTTGATGTGAGCAGTACTCCTAGCATAGTCTGAAGCTTGAAATGACAGTGATTTAAAAAGAAAATAGTTTAGAAAAAGACCTAGCTAATAAGAAAAGCTATTTGCTATAGGAATTCAATAAAAACCCAGACTTTGGTTTTTCTTTAACAACAAAATATTGTGTCATTTAAAAAAAATCCCTGGAAGGAAGGGACCCAAAAGTAAGTCAAAGTGGAAACAGGTTGCAGGACCAATGCTTTTGCTATCTACCCAGTCTTTTCTAACTACTCATATGTATTGTGTGTCTAAAATTCAGAGTATGATATCTGTCTTTTCTTTTTTTTTTTTTTGAGACGGAGTTTCACTCTTGTTGCCCAGGCTGGAGTGCAATGGCATGATCTCGGCTCACTGCAACCTCCACCTCCTGGGTTCAAGCGATTCACCTGCCTCAGCCGCCCAAGTAGCTGGGATTACAGGCATGCACCCCATGCCCGGCTAATTTTGTACATTTAGTAGAGACGAGGTTTCCCCATGTTGGTCAGGCTGGTCTCGGACTCCCGACCTCAGGTGATCCACCCACCTTGGCCTCCCAAAGGGCTGGGATTACAGGCGTGAGCCACTGCGCCCGGCCGATATCTGTATTTTCTAACCTAATTGTGTAGCATAAAGAGATTTTATTAGTATGGAAAAGTGACAGCAACATTTAGAACTCATTTTTCAAAGGTGTGTTACTATTCAAAGCGTTTGGACCGTAGCACCATTTCATTAGAATAATAACATGTTGATCTTCAATTGAAATGCCCTACTTTCTTGACCATGGTTATCAACAGTAGTCAGGGAGGTTTTCTTTTCTGAGGCTTGTCTTTAATCATATAGGGCTTGGGACTGTACTAGTTCAACCATTGTGGAAGACAGTGTGGCAATTCCTCAAGGATCTAGAACTAGAAATATCATTTGACCCAGCCATCCCATTACTGGGTATATACCCAAAGGCTTATAAATCATGCTGCTATAAAGACGCATGCACACGTATGTTTGTTGTGGCACTATTCACAATAGCAAAGACTTGGAACCAACCCAAATGTCCAACAATGATACACTGGATAAAGAAAATATGGCACATATACATCATGGAATACTATGTAGCCATAAAAAGGATGAATTAATTTCCTTTGTAGGGACATGGATGAAGCTGGAAACCATCATTCTCAGCAAACTATCGCAAGCACAAAAAACCAAACACCGCATGTTCTCACTCATAGGTGGGAATTGAACAATGAGAACACATGGACACAGGAAGGGGAACATCACACACCGGGGCCTGTCGTGGGGTGAAGGGAGGGAGTATATCTAATGTAAATGACGAGTTAATGGGTGCAGCGCACCAACATGGCACATGTATACATATGTAACCTGCACGTTGTGCACATGTACCCTAGAACTTAAAGTATAATAAAAAAAAAAGTAAAAAAAAAAATCATATAGGGCTTAATATGAACATCTAGACACAGACTTTATTCTTCCCTAATGCTGTCCCCAAACCTTTCTGGAGCTGCTGCTATGTGTAATGTAGCATGTTCCTACCTTCACAAACATTCCTACCAGGGCATGTACTTCCATAGCTCAAATATTTCATATTTTTTTTCTTTTTTTTTGAGATGGAGTCTTGCTCTGTCGCCCAGGCTGGAGTGCAATGGCATGATCTCGGCTCACTGCAAGCTTCGCCTCCTGGGTGTATGCCATTCTCCTGCCTCAGCCTCCCGAGTAGCTGGGACTACAGGCACCCGCCACCACACCCGGCTATTTTGTTTGTATTTTTAGTAGAGATGGGGTTTCATTGTGTTAGCCAGGATGGTCTCGATCTCCTGACCTTGTGATCCGCCAGCCTCGGCCTCCCAAAGTGCTGGGATTACAGGCGTGAGCCACTGCACCCGGCCAAATATTTCATATTTCATCTTCTTTTGAATCCAAGACTTGTAAGCATAATTTATGGATTATGGCTTCAGAGAAACAATGAGTTACAATGTATCTTATGATTCCTTGGGCATGCCTTATTTAATAGTAAAGTTTCCATTTTCCCCCTGTTGCTCATTTTTAGCTATAAAGACCGTAATGCCAGTCACTGCCTGAAATCTAGCCACCCCCTTTCACATTAATATTAATAGCATAATGGCAAACATTCTGTACATTGCCTGTGACTCACATAATCACCATGCAAAATGCATCATTCATAAATTGTTTAGTGTGACCTTTTGCACAGTAGCACTAATTATTATTATCACAGAAGCCTAGTAAACTAGACTGGTAATTATCAGGGATTTATTTGAATGGACAGCTAAGCTATTCTTGGCAAGTTAGTCAAAGCAGTTGTCATGACAGCCATACAAATATGCCTTATGAATTGGGTTAATTAGGGTAATTAATAACTGTTATTTGTCCCCCTTTTCCCAAGATATTACCTCAGCAGTATCAAAAGGGTGAGGGGTGTAAACTTTAAAATAATGCTTGAATCCTTTTGCTAAGAAAGCTACTTATGAAATCAATGAAAACTACCTACCCTCTAAAGGTGCTCCCTTAGAGAAACCCTCATTTTTATGGGACCTTCTCCTACTTTTGGATGTTTCAGAGTCAGCAAGCACAAGCCATACTGAAAAAAAAGTAGTTAAAAAGAGAAGCTAAATAGTCAGTTCCCTGAGGCTGCTGCTTTCCTTTTAGTCACCTGTGAGAACTCCCAAGAGACCATCCCTCTGGCTTCTACTTTTAGCAGAGCCCTGCTTTGTTTTTTGCTCATCTAGAACTTTCTTGCCTTGCTCTGCAGCCTGTTCATTGTATCATTTTTTTTTTCTTATTTTTCCCTCACAAGGAAATTGTGAGTTTTTCTCACCCACATTTCTGCCCCTCTGAGGTTTTCCAAGTTTTAATTTTGTTGGAGGCCTTTTTTTATTTAATGCCTTAGGGACCATCTAACATTGCCTGATGGTGGTTTTGCTCTTTTTTCAAAGAAAGGAAAATAGGCTAGCTCTGAAGAGCTTTCTCTTTCTCTTCCTTAAAAAAGTAAAGGGTAAAAGTCCAAGTTTCTTTTCTGTGCATCACAGCATATTAAGTTGTTTTTCTTATTCTAGTGCAAAGAAGAGAGAAAGGGAGAGGTTAAAAATTGAAACTGATTCTTTTCCCCAGTGAGATGATTCTTTCAGAGTAAATGTTGTTCACAAAAGGACTTTAAGACTTTTTGTAATGGTTTTGAACAGCAAATCAATTTCTCTCCATTTCCTGCATAAAGCTAGGAGAAGGTGGCTGGGGGAGGTGGCTCACGCCTATAATCCCGAGGGAGGCTGAGGAGGGCAGATCACAAGGTCAAGAGATTGAGACCATCCTGGCCAACATGGTGAAACCCCGTCTCTATTAAAAATACAAAAATTAGCTGGGCGTGGTGGCACGTGCCTGTAGTCCCAGTTACTCGGGAGGCTGAGGCAGGAGAATTGCTTGAACCCTGGAGGCGGAGGTTGCAGTGAGCTGAGATCGCGCCACTGCACTCCAGCCTGGCGACAGAGCAAGACTCCATCAAAACAAACACAAAAACAAAACAGAAGGGATACAAGGCAGAAAGAGAACTGAGGATGTTAATTAAACATCTAATCTATGTCAGTTTCTGGGCTCAGTGCTTTTCATATATTAACTAATTTAATCCTCCCAACAACTCTTTGAGACTGGAAACATTATTATCCTAGCTTTACAGGTAAATAAACTAAAGTATATGAAAGTTAAGTATTTTTCTGAGAACACGCATAAACAGGACTTGAACCTCAAGTCTCTGATCCAGAGTCTCCTGTCTTCTACACCAGCTAGAACAGAGTTTCCCCCAAAAAGCAAGAGGCTTTTAGTACTTTATGAATTCCAGATGCCTCGCTCATGCCACGAATTTCTATTGAATATAAATGCCCATTTATTTTGTTTGTTTCACTGCCTGTTCAGCAATTGAGATTTCTAGGTCAGTGCCACCATTCTGGCTGACCCATAAAATTCAAGTTTGGGAGGAATTCTGGTAAAAAGCTTTTAGCAGAGGGTGTTAGATTAATACGTTAGAAAAAGTGCCAAGGCACTTTCTTCCCATGTCATACTGGAATCTCGTGATCAGAAGGTAGCTTCCTCTATTTTACTTTCAGTTGCCCTGTTAGGGAAGAAAGGCTTCTATTGCAGAAGTGGCTTGGTGGTGCTTGGAAGCTGCACAGGATATATGGAAGATGGAGTGGTTTAGGGTCCTCCAGGTGTCCCTGTCCTACTAAGTCAGAGATCAGGAACAGGTTCTGACATCTTAGGAAGCTGAAAACTGACA
Source organism: Hylobates moloch (assembly GCF_009828535.3). Classification (NCBI taxonomy): domain Eukaryota; kingdom Metazoa; phylum Chordata; class Mammalia; order Primates; family Hylobatidae; genus Hylobates; species Hylobates moloch. The sequence goes on along the minus strand of NW_026652282.1, from coordinate 83,194,148 downwards.
CACATAGACCCATTTCTTTTTTCTTTTTTCCTGAGGTGGAGTCTTGCTCTGTCACCCAGGTTGGAGTGCAGTGGTGTGATCTTGGCTCACTGAGCCTCCACCTTCTGGGTTCAAGGGATTCTCCCATCTCAGCCTCTCAAGTAGCTGGGATTACATGCGTGCGCCACCACTCCTGGCTAATTTTTGTGTTTTTAGTAGAGATGAGGTTTCACCATACTGGCCGGGCTGGTCTCGAACTCCTGACCTCAAGTAATCCACCCACCTCGGCCTCCTAATGTGCTGGGATTACAGGTGTGAGCCACTGTGCCTGGCCGCCATTTCTTGATATGTTATTATTAAATGGGCCATGGTATATATTTAGTATTTTTAAGTTTTGTGTGTGTGTAGGTATGGGGGGGTGCGTGTGTGTGTATAGTCATTTGTCTTGTCCATGGAGGACCTTCATTCACTTGATAAACACTTTGTGCCAGGAGCTGTTTTCAGGGTTCCAGGAACAGCAGTAAACTAAACAGACAAAAAATTCCTAACATCATGGAGTTAACATTCTAGCAGGGGAAGAGAGATAATAAACAAAATAAATACGTGAAATATATGGTATTTTAGAAGATAAGTGCTATGGAGAAAAATAAGGCAGAAAAGGAAGATAATGAGTTTTGGAGAAAATTTGCAAATTTAAATAGGGTGGTTAGGTAATGCTTCAGTGAGGCCTAATTTTATTTCTTACCACTTCAAACATAAACTTTCTTCTCCAGCAAAGCAGATGGTTCATTCATTCATTAATGCCTATTCTACCTACCTTTATATCCTACCAGGTGTAGAATGCACATTTAAGGACAAAACAGACTTGCCCCTACCCTTTTGGAGCCCAAAGTATAGTACAGGAGATAGACGTTTAAAAAATAATTACACAGATAATTACTTGCAATTGTGATAAGTGTGATGGAAGTAGTAGAAAGTACTAACACATACTATATATGGAGGCCAATACACAGCTACTAATTGTATTAAGCTAAAGGCCACAGATGGACCACCAAACATTTGGTATCCCTGGATTCTAGTAGGAAGGACCACAACGACATGATTACAAAGCCACAAGTCTCATTTGGTTTAACCCGTGTCTAGGGATCTGTGAACTTGTGATTTCAAATGTTTGATTGCCATAATTTTGTTAGAAACCTTCAGCCTCCAACCTAGCCAATTACTGGCATTTGAGTTTAAACACATGCACACACACACACACACACGCACGCACACACACGCATGCACACACACTGTTGTATTCTTTGGAAAACAAATGACCTTTTGATTTAGTGTATTGTGGAACTGCTAGAAAACTGGCTTAGAAGGAGGGAAAATGTTAATGAAGATAATGGCTGATTTTTAGAGCAGAGTACCTATTTGTTTTTTCTTGTCCTTTCATTGTGCCTCCAAAGCTTCAAAACCTCCTAAAAATGAAAGATTATAGGAAAAAATGCATCTTTTACTTTTTAAATGGTAGACAGAAAAGTATTTTAATGAGGAAATATATTATATTATTCTCCTACAAACCAAGGGCTAATAGTCTGGAACTGGTACTTTGGCTGCGTAAAAAGTCCAGCAAGACAAGCCAATTATGGACTGTGAAACATTTTTATTTTCAGTTCCTTGTAATAGCGATTCATTCTCTGCTATGGTACATTAACTGGGAAACAAGTTGAAATGAGAGTTTTGGCACCTTTAGAATAATTGACTATATTTACCAAATTCTTAATCGTGCAGAGAGGTTAGCAGGGGAGGGGCATAGAAGAACAAAAGGTTAGGTCAGGGAAAAATAGGTCTAGGAGAGTCTGACTTTCAATAAAGGCTAAATAGACAGCTTTAGAATACAGTTTTAGAGACCTCTTTTTTTCCTTTCAGTTTATTTTTCAAGTAGACAACAGTTTGGTTATTTGTGCTGATTTCTGCCTTTATGTATGATGTGGTGTTACTTTTGTGAGCAGAAGTAATTAGTTGTTTACAAATGAAGAATGCAGTAGGCACAGCTGTGATATTCATTTCCCTACCACGAGATCTGGTAGTCCCCAAATTTCCCTCTACATCTGTGTGCATTGGTAACACTGTTAACTGCTCTGTTACCTTTCTTTTCCAGTAGAATTTCTTTTGTTTGGGAGGACTGTTACTTTTCCTTTTGGTCCTCTCTTCCTTCAGTGGCTCTGCTTGCCTATCTGGTGGTCGTTTTGGAAGTTCCAACTCAATACCAATCCAGAGTGAAGCTGGTGATGCCGAAATGGAAGGAGTGTTTGGGAAGGGTAGATATGTTATGAGGGAATCACGTTGAAGTTAAATGAACCGCTAAAACAAATGTAATCTTAGGCCTCATTAAGGAGGTACAGTATTCTGATTATAGGAGGTATTAGTCCCTCTGAATTCTTTGCTGTTCAGACTACATCTGGATAATTATGTCTAATTCTGGATGCCTTATTTTTACGTGAAATACTGACACACTAGAATGAGCTTCAAGGGAGGTTAAGAGACTGATAAACGGCCTGGAGACCATGTCACTTGTGGAACAATATTCATACTGCTTAATTATGAGAGAGGCAAAAAGTTATATGAAGCCAAACTTAACATTGATCTGCACTGGGCAAATGTGTTGAAATGAAGAGACTAAAACTAAACTTTCATAAAAGCATGAAACATTCTTCTTAATGTTTGGCTTGTTAATTAATTATGTTGAGTACAAATATTTATAGTATTTGAGTCTAGGACCAGCTAACTGACCAGCACAACAGCTTTCACATACTCAGCAAGGGCAATTCGTTCTTAGGTATAAGGCCAAACACTGATCCTTGGGTGATCATGGAGATTTCCATTCCCTTTGTAGAGTGCTGTGTATTTAATCTTCTAATCATTAAAAAACAGATGCTCACCACTAACAGAGGTGGGGTTCCTAGAAAAGATGGACTGCTGGCTGTTATGCTGTCTTCCATCTTCTTGAGACCCTTAGCAGCTTTGTAGTGGTATGCTTTAGTGGGGTTAAGAAGGAGTTAATATCTTGGAAAAACCTTGGATGTGGCTTGATTTCCTCTTAGGAATATTGAGAAGATGAACACATAGTGGGAAATTTTTAAGTTTACTGGGCTATAGGCTTTTTTCCAAAAGGCATTTGTGGTAGTAATAATAATATGCCCAAATGACAGAAGAAATACTAACTTCTGAAAATAAAATTTCAAAAGGCAAATTTTATAATACGGTTGACCACCTTATTCTTTTTAGAACACCTAGGGAGAGGTCATTCATACCTTTATTTATTAATTCTCTATCTTCTCATGCCTTATTGATTTACTTTTCCAAAGCACAGCAGAGGAAACTTTGGGGGGAAGAGATAAAAGTAATCCCTGTTTGCACAGCAACACAATGTGTACATTGTTGGCTTAAGGCCTGTGGTGGACAGAAAGACTCTGGCCTCAGAGTCCTTCAGGCCCTCTTACCCAGGAAGAGAAGACACAGAAACATTGTTCTCAGAGTAGAGACCGTGTTTCTGAGCGACCCAAGATTTCCTTTGTTTCTTCTTGTGACCTTCTTCCTCTTTTGGGCACTGAATGGGGTCCGGCCTCTAGGGATGGCACACAGTTAGTTGGTGAGAGACAGGAAGGGACTCAGGGTCCAGCAGCTCCTGGAAGGGAGAAGGGTGACCCAGTAACTTTTCAGCTTCTTTTGGAGAAAAGGCACGGTGTCAAGCAATCAGGAGAGGAAGAAAACAAGCATAAAATCCACATCCTTAAAGTCCATAAATGGTGAAAAGAAAGCTCTCTCTGCTCCTCACCAAGTGTGGAAGTTTTATGGTGTATTCTCTATTCATAGGGCTGACAGAGAGTGGGACTGACCTGCTCAGGAAAGTGAAGGTCTCCACCTACAGGCTACTGCAGAAAAGAGCTCAGTCTGCCTTTCCTATCCTTGACAAGGGGAGTAGAGCCAGTTTTCAGAGGCTATCGAAGCTAGGGTCAACTTGTCTCAGGACTCATCTTTATGCAAAGTCTGCAAAAAGAATTTGAAATTCATGAACATCTGACCACTGGAGAAAACCTTTACTGGCTCAAAAAATAAGTCTCTGTGGTTTAATTAGCTACCCCTTCGGATATTGATTTTTCTAGCACTTGTACGGAATGTAACTCATCTTCCAAACTTTAAGGAAGAGCCAACCCAAATCCAGCTGGATTTGTGGCTGTAGAGAAGTTGCTTGATTTTATTAAGCATGGCTTATGTTCTGTCTTTCTCTCTCCCCTGACATTTATACGTAACTTGCAAAATCCAAAATTACAGCTAGAGAGAGGCAAACTCTTCCTCCAAACCAAATATTTTCCCTAGGTCTATCCCCCTTAGATCATATAGTCTGAGGGCACTTCTGATGGCATGTGTTACCCATGGAGGCTTTCTTCTCTGTTGCTCTCTCCTCCGTGCTCCCATGGCACACTGTATATACCACTTGCTATGGCCTAAATGTTGGTGTTCCCCCCAAATTTATATGTTGGGGACCTAAGACCCAATGTGATAGTATTAAAAGGTGGAGCCTTTAAGAGGTGATTAAGTCATGAGGGTTCCACCCTTATGAATGGGATTATTGGCCCTGCAAAATGGCTCCAGGGAACCAACCAGCACCTTTTTGTCCTTCCATCTTCTGCCTTGTGAGGACACAGTGTGCCTCCCGTCCAGAGAAAGGTACAGCAACAAGGTACCATCTTGGAGGCAGAGAGCAGCTCTCATCAGACACCAAATCTATTGATACCTTGATCTTGGACTTCCCAGCCTCTAGAACTGTGATAAATAAATTTCCTTTCTTTATAAATTTCCTAGTCTCAGGTATTTTGTTATAGTAGCACAAATAGACTGAGATACCCACTATGGTAGCACTTACAACCCTGCATTATAATTGTCTCTCCACTTAACTGTCCCCAGCACTAGAAATGTGAACTCCTTGAGGGCAGGAGTGGAATCGGGTTAATCTCCAGATCCCTAGCATCTCCCATGGGGCCTGACACATAGTCTTAACAGTATTTGTTGAATTGAATTAAATTATTTCAGCCCTGAGCTGTACAAGCTGTCATTTGTTCTGCAACAGTCAGTCGAGGACAGCTAGGGAGCATGAGGCAAATCTTGTCAATTGTGGGGAAGCCTCTGAATGATCTGTTTCTGCCTTTTTCTTCCACCTTTCTCATCGATTCCATCTACCCCTTTTCATTACTGGTTGCCTGCACCTTGTGCAAAGAGAAGTCTTAAACATAGTGCAGAATCTTCAGTGACTTTTTTGTCTTTTGACCCGGGGCTGATGGCTTTTCATTTTACTCATGCTTTATATGGCAAAGTCAAATCTGATTGAGACTTATTTGGGGGTAAGGCAGTCAGAATTACAGATAGAAAAGAAATGCAATTTTATTACTTTCAAGTTCATAGAATGAGAAGAAGTAGACTAATAAAGTCTGTGCCAGGAAGTTTTGCCAAGTAGAAGTCCTTGGACTTGTTTTAATGAATAAATAAGAATGATGTGCAATTAAGATATTTATTGTTTGTAAATTGCTTCTAAAGTGCTTAAAAACAATTTATTCTCATTAGTTTAAACATTTTCCTTGTAACCTTGTTTATACCACAATTTGCCCAGCAAACCTTTATAAAAATAGATACAGCAGCCTAGCTCTATCTGAATGCTCACCAAATATGAATTACTGAAATCTGAACTGCAAAGGTATGACTCCAACACGGGAAAGCAAGTAAGCCTGAGATGGATGCTTTTAGGAAGTGAGCAGAACAGATTTTCCCTTTTCTACTTAGGTGTTAGTTGCAAAGGCAGAAGGTTAGAGTTAGTTGCTCAGTACTATTTAGAGAGGAAAAAAGCTCTCTTCACCAGGGAGCAATACTTGTCATCATTCCAGCTCCCCTTGGTGGTCTAATGCCAGAGAGTTTCTTTCCACTGAGGCAGTAAAAATGAGAAAATTTACCTTTTAGATAATTTCACTATGATCAAACAATCCCCAGTGGGCAAAACTAATAGAAGATACTGTATTTTGATTGCAGTTTATCTTTAGCAATTATAGATGAGCAATTTAAGTGGCAACAAAGCAAGTCGTTTGCTAGAATGAGGCCGTATTTCACAGAGCTTTATCATTCAATAGTCTCTGGATCACTCAGCTAAAGGCAGTCTATTTCCTTGGGTGGATCATACATCCTCTTTATACAGTATCCCTAGGAACAATTACTTTTCATAATGATAGGGTATTGAGAAGAAGTGATCTACAAACATAATTTACACTAAATTTCACTTTTTTCCTCCCATGAGAAATTTAGTTGACAAGACTTTGAGTATTAGGTTTTATTCTTCCAGGAGTTCTTAAGAGAACTAACAAGAAGGAGCTGGGCAAGTAGAGAGAATGTCAGAAGAGCTCAGTTCTGAATCCATGCCTGAGTTTCCAATAACCAGCTGCGTTGCTTTGGGGGTGGTTGTAAGTTTCTCTGGGCTCATTTCCTTATCTTCAAAATATTGTGTGTGTGCACGCACACGTTTGTGTGTGTGCGTGTGCAAGAGAGAGAGATAATAGATTAGATGAACTCTAAGGTCATACTGAATTTTAATGCTTTACGAGTATATATTCTGTGATTGTTCATGAGCCCAAAGGGGAATTTTTCAGTTTTTCAAAGCCTTCAGTGGACAGCATAGCATTGTCAGGTTGCAGTAATGATTTCAAGAACCTTTGCAAATGACTACATTTGGCAATGAAGCTACTGTAGACTCTACCATGACCTGAAGAAATAATTAATATTGCATAAAAATATATTTTTTAATTTATGAAGGATAGTTCTCAGAAGGGACTATAGATTGAAAGCAAAAGCAGTAAGTGAGCCAATTGGGCTTCCATTTTCTACTGTTTATAAATTTAGACTGGGTGGAAGGTCCCCTGGTTTGGAAAGAAGGAGTCTTAGGTTCTTGCTCTGACTCTGCCAGTAATTGGCTATGATCATGGATTCAGAAACTTTTGGGCCTCAGTTTTTCCTTCTGTTAAAAGGGGAAAGGAGTATTTTGCCTATATACATCTTCAGACTGTTGTGGTTATTAGAAGGGAGCATAGGTCAAGGCTCTGTAAAAAAAAACAATTGCTATATTAATACAAGGTGTTATTGGAGAAAATAATTTTTAAAATTGGGCCATTGAGATACGCAGTTCTACAGGTGTTTCTCATTGTGCTAGACTGTGAAATATTGTCTTTGAAGGTGTGGATTATATCATGTTCAATATTATGTATATTACACATTGGCATTTCAATGGAATGGGAATAGAGGGATGGGGAAACAACGTTAGTTTGTTTTTCACCTAAAGCCAGTTTTTTTCTACTAAGTTCTTGGGAAATGTTGAAACAAATACAAGTCTAGGAAGCACAGCAGCCCTTCTTAAAAGAGCTTTGCAAACTTTGCATTTCTGATTCAGTCTATGAAAGAGACAGGTAAGAGATTCCTATCAGCTGTTAATCAGTTAACCAACAGTGGGTGAGCATTTAGCCAGTGCCAGGAACAGTGACAGGCACTGAAGATACCAATACTAAAGGTGTGGTTCTTGCCCTTAAGGAGTTCTCCAGCCTAGTGGGGGTGAGATATAACTAAGCAACACAATGTGTTAGGTGATGTGATAGAGGTAAGTATATTACTTATATTTCCTTAGGTAACATTTCAGAACTGGCGAATCCTGGGTGACAAGCCTCCGGTTTCTCTCTAAGGTACTGCTGTCCAATAGAACTTTCTGTGATGTTGGAAATGTTCTATGTCTGCTCCGTCCAAGACATGCTAGCCACATGTGGTTACTGAGTACTTGGAATGTGGCTACTATGATTGAAAAACTAAAATTTTAATTTAATTTAAATTTTGTGAATTTAAATTTAACTAGCTACATGTGGCTAATGTCTATGCTATTGGACAGCACACCTCTGAGGAATGGTAGTGTGAGCCCACAGTCAGGCTCCAAGGAGGTCCGGAGTTGGATCATAGAAAGCTCTGGTCAATTTGCCCCTGTCCTTTAACCCTGTTTTCCTATCCAAATACTACGCTAGCCCTTGAATGGCTCCTTTCCAGCCAACAGCTCTGAATTATGCATGCTAATGTGTGTTACTCAACCATGGCATGAGGTTCCCCCACTCCCTTCCCCCAATCCTGCTGTAAAGAAAGGATACTCTGTGACAGTTCAATCATGATGAAGGAAGAAAATGGGTCAAAGAAAACTAGTTTATAAAAGCTTTTAAAATGTCTGAAATCTTGCTTTTCACGTAATTTCAGATGGTGTGAGGTCACTTCAACTCTCTTTAAGCTGAGTTTTAGCTCTCTTTCTCTCTCCCTTTCCCTCTCTCTCTCTCTCACACACACACACACACACACACATGCATGCACATTCTACCTAAAGTGTCTGCTGTGGTAGATGGGGCTCCTTGTATTCCTATTGAATCAGCAATTAGAGAAGTTGGGTGTATATTTATTTTATATATATAAATAAAATATATATATAAAATATCATGTACAGAATATATATTATATGCCCATATATATATATATATATATATATATATAAAACTTCCCATGCCAAAAACACAACTCTTCACCACATTATTCTTTTTCTGATAGCATAGATAAAGGGAGACTGAGATAAAATATCCTAGTAGGAAACCTCAGAAAGAAAACTATTCACAATATTCAATGGGAGTTTAGTTGGACATAGAAATAAATATTCAGAAGAAATCAAGTTTACGACCTGATAAGAAGACTTGCCATTTGTCTGGTGATTCACAGTTTTGGAAAGTGCTTGCACATTTGGTCCTAAAAAAAAATCCCCTAGAAGGTATTTGGGACAGATATTATTTCCATTTTTTTTTTTTTTTTGAGATGGAGTTTCGCTCTTGTTGCCCAGGCTGGAGTGCAGTGGCGTGATCTTGGCTCACTGCAACCTCTGCCTCCCGGGTTCAGGCGATTCTCCTGCCTCAGCCTCCCGCGTAGCTGGGATTACAGGCATGCGCCACTACGCCTGGCCAATTTTTTGTATTTTTAGTAGAGACAGGGTTTTGCCATGTTGGGCAGGCTGGTCTCGAACTCCTGACTTCAGGTGATCCATCCGCCTCGGCCTCCCAAAGTGCTAGGATTACAGGCGTGAGCTGCACCCGGCCGATATTATTTCCATTTTATAGATTAGGAAATCAAGAGTCAGAGAGGCTCCATGATGTCTGCAAGGGCACACAGCTAGTAAGAACTTTTTCTCTTTTCATCTTGAAGGCTCTGTGATTGGAGGCTTTGTAGGATTTTTCTTTTACATTTTTTTCTTATGTGCTTTTTTTCTAAGCTTATAACCATCTGCAAGAAACAATCACCAGAGTAACTTTTTTTTTTTTGAATCAGAGTTTCGCTCTGTCTCCCAGGCTGGAGTGCAGTGGCGCGATCTCGGCTCACTGCAAGCTCTGCCTCCCGGGTTCACGCCATTCTCCTGCCTCAGCCTCCGGAGTAGCTGGGACCACAGCACCCGCCACCACGCCCAGCTAATTTTTTTTGTATTTTTAGTAGAGATGGGGTTTCACCGTATTAGCCAGGATGGTCTTGATCAACTGACCTCGTGATCTGCCCGCCTTGGCCTCCCAAAGTGCTGGGATTACAGGCGTGAGCCACCATGACCGGCCCAGAGTAACCTTTGACCCTAAATGAAGCTGGGTCTACCAGGAACCAACATTTAAAAATACCTATACACAAAGGTACATCGTTGTTTCCCTCACATAAATTATATATAATATATGCATATATAACTATGTATAGACACACACACACACACACACACACACACACACACACACACACACACACACAGTTAAGAAATGACTGCCCACACCTGTTTCTACTGGTTTAGCCCCCACAAAAGTGTTTCTTTGCTATCAAATAGACACTGGTATTGAGCTGTCCAGGATGAGGAAAAGGTATACCAGCTTCCTTTGAGAGAAAGGTGTGTACATAAGAGTGAAAGAAGAAAGAGGTCTCTAAACATATTTGAAAAATTGACCAAGAGAGAGCTGTGGAGGGAGGAAGCTGAGAACAATGTGGGGAAAGGAAAGGAGACATCAACCACACTGGTTGAGGACTATGCTGTCTGACACAGTACAGCGTTATGTTTCTGACAGTGTTAACTTTTGTTTTTTGACAGTTAAGTTTAAAATTGGTCCTGATTTTTGCTGCTGGGAGTCTGATGGTAGAGGTAGAGTGAGGTGTTCCCCTCATTATTTCATTTCTTAATCTTCCTGCAGGAGGAAATTGCTCTGGTTGTGTTCACTGCCTTTGAACCTGTCGTATTTAAGCAGGCTAGTGTATTTTTTTTTCTCCCAAATAGTACACCTAGTCAGCCAGTCCTATTTACTTTGATTTCACTGCATTTTCCAGAATCCTAATGAGGTGTGGCCTAGTGGTGTGAGCACAGGACCTGGCAGGAAGACTCTCAAATTCTAGTTGCAGATGCTAGATGCTTCTATGTAGTAGAGGGCAAGTCTCTTGACCTCTTCTGTAATGCCGTTAACGGGGTTAATAATATTTATTTAGCTCATAAAGGCAGCAGGGGGATTAAATAGTTAATGTTGTTTAAAAGGCTTTGAGAAAAAGAAAAGTCAAGTTTTTTTGTATTGCGTCCATTTTCAAATGCTAATTCTTATTAACAGGAAGCATCTGCTCCATTACGGTCATTCAGCACCTCATGAAAGTCTTGCTGGCTGGATGGGAAGGAAAATTCTTCAATTTTGTGCCATGAGATCTGAGAAAATGTAGCTACCTTCAGCCCCAATTATGAACTTGGGTGTCTGTTTTCTCCCTATCTAAAAACATTCTTCTTCTTTATGGTTTTTCTAAGGTTTAGTAGTTTTTCTCTCTTTTGCAACCTTTTATGCTTACCATTACTGGTGCAAAATGACTATTGTGTTTCAGCTGTGGGGGGAAATGAACCCTTTCTATAATAGGCAGTTAGACATTCTGGAAGTCTTTGTGATAAAAGATTTCATAGAAATACAAGGTACTTTAGTAATTGTTCTGTTGGTGCCTTGCATAACTGCATTACAGATTTCTAATACTCTGGCAGTTTCAAGATGCTGATAATATTAGCCACTTTGTGAAGTGTAATTATGGCTTTCTGTGCATGGTTGCCAGCACTCTCATGTCAGATTATAGTAGCCTTTTGGTTAATCTCTATTTTAAATCAGATCAAATTCTAACCCACCCTCATCCCTCCTCATCCCCCTTCCCAAATAAAATGAGAAGCACTGTGAGGATTTGGGAGAAGGACAGGTGGGGTATTTTAGAGAATGAGAAAACATTTCTATTATTATTTTTTGAGTCATCTTCTTATTGCTTCTCAGTTATGGTTTATGAAGTGATGCCAAAGTATAAGCTCTATCTTGCCTCCAACGCTGACTTGCTGCAATGCTTGTTTAAGTTGCTAGAAACTGGAGGCTCCTGTGGGTTTCCTTCTGTGCCTAATAATTTCAACAGAGCCAAATGCCCTTTATTTACTACAGTCATAATTAGAGGGCTGCCAGTGTTAAGCAACCATGGAATCTGAGTTTGAGAAATGTTTATTGTGCCTCATTAAATCTGAAATGAGTACTTAAAGGTCAGAAATAAATAATCTGTTTATATTTTTGTGACAGTAAATATAAGTGAATGCTGTGTGTACATATCCTTGACTCTACTCATTTCAGTGTACTGAGACACCCCTCTGTTTGCCAAGGCAGTAATCAAAATATCTGCGACAAAAGAGAACTATGGCAGGTTTCATTGATCACAAACAAGAAAATGATCTATTGTATTGTATCTAATTAGAAAACATCAATATTAGAAGCTAATGCATTCACTGTTTCCAAGATGGTCTATCACTTGATTGTTTTTTGTCAGCATGATCACATTTTACGGGCTTGAGCAACAAGCTGGTACAAGGGAAATGAATTTAGAATGATATGCCAAAGGCTGTTGCTCCTTCAGTCTTAAATAAGCTTGTAGAGGCAACTGGGTTTTTAGTGGCACATAATATAAATAATGGGATTGGGGTTGGAACAGAATTTGGGGGTGTTGTTTTGGCCCAAAGGCACAAGGCCACCTGCTGCTTTCTCTCTAAATATTTTGAAAGTCTTTTCAGCTGACAAAGCTTACTCAATAGAAATTGTACTCTGCACACTCTGCAGGCAGTCAGGGCTCTGTAGCTGGTAAGTGGCAGAGAACTGAGGCACTGATATAATAGAATTTAGCAGAAAGGAATGGACCAGCTCAGGTTCTGAGGGTGCTAGTCGTTCTCTGAGCCAGAAGGGCTCAAAGGTAGGCTGGATCCAGGAGAGCTCATACTGTGGGTTCCTGCATCCCATTGCTTGTGGGAGATTACACAGACACACACACACACACTCTTATATGTGTGTACATATATGTATATATTATGTATATGTACATGTGTGTACATATATGTATATATTATGTATATGTACGTGTGTACATATATGTATATATTATGTATATGTACATGTGTGTACATATATGTATATATTATGTATATGTACATGTGTGTACATATATGTATATATATTATGTATATGTATATATGTGTATATTTATTTCTTTATTAGAGATGGGCTTTCGCTATGTTGCCCAGGCTGGTCATGAACTCCTGGCCTTAAGCGATCCTCCCACCTCAGTCTTCCAAGTCATGGGGGTTACAGGCATGAGCCACAATGCCCAACCCTCTTGTGGGAGATCTTATATGGGTTTCTTATTGTCAGTTTGACCAGCTTTACCATATCATAGCTTCTAAAATTGAAACCACCATCATGACTATTAATCTTACATCTTAGGTCACCTTCTAACAATGGTTGCCAGTGCCTTTAAAGGGCAACCAAAATGGTCACCAAGGTTTCAGGGAACAAAGTGGCTCATTTCTGGATCCCTTGGGCTCTGTGACTAGGCCCTCCAGCTAGGTCTGGAGAATGATTTCCAGTTAGTGTGTGCCAAGTTTTTCCTTTGTCTAACTGCTGGACTATAGTCCCCTGACCCTTTCACTGGAATTACCCAAGGAAATCACTCAGAGAAACATAGGTAGGAAGCAGGCTAATCACTTCCCTGATGTTACTGTTTTCTGATTGCTTCCTATCCCAGTAGCAGAAAATGCCAAGAACGGTGCTCCTGGGGTTTCTCTTATTGTCCTTGTTGTGGCATGCTCTAGCTGAGTTAGTACTTAATGTGGCTGTAGCACTTAACCTGTGTGTTTGTTTTCATGGCTCTTTAAAGGGGAAATAACAGTTGGCATTTGCTTGTAAAGTGCTTTGATATTTGGGGATGAAAGGCACTCTGTGCCTGCAAAATAGCTTTAATGTGTTGTAGTTACATGTTTGGTAGGGTGATCGGACTCCAGAATTTGTTCCACTGGCAAATGTGGTTGGGAGCTGTTTGGTTCTCCATTAAGTTCTGTTTACATGGGATTAAATAGTTTGACTTACATGACTGAATTTTTCATTTTATTTGCTCTTGAGGTACTCTTACTCATACTGAGATATTGTAGATTCTGCATTTATACATATAATAGGCATTAACTGGTTCCAGAGAGCTTTCTATAAGCAGATACTATTTCAGAGTGCACTATGCCCCACAAAGGACTTAGAAAAGGGTCGAGGGCCTTATTCAGAAGCCTGTATTTGTTTTATGGCATGGTGTTTCAGCTGGTCTTTCAGCAGGCTTTGAATTGTGTGGTTTACTGCAGACAGCTGCTGGGTTTCTCAAGGAGGCCTCTGTAGTGAAATTCACAACTGGGTTGCTCTTCTAAAGGCATAACTTTGACCCAAAGATGAGAGCAAAGAAAAGTGCTTTCCCTAAGCCATCTTTGCCACCTCTGGGTAGGGTGGCCACGTCAATGGTGCCAGTGAAACAATAGGAATGATGATGAGAGGCTGCTAGGAGGGGAATTCTTTCAATTTAATTTGTTGAATGTTAACCACATGGCTTGTGTTTCTCATTGATAGCCCTGTCCTGACAGTCACTGGGATGCTAGAGTGGTTTACCACCTGTAGAAAAGTAGCTGCCACACTGTCCATCTGTGACTCAGAGGTCTACATTCTGGTGAACCCTCGTCTTCTCACAGAAACGTTACCAAATTGGGTTTGGGAACACTATCATATGTTGTCACCACCAATACCAGAGATGTGGCAGGACTGATGGAGTTAGATGGGCAGAAAGCACCTAACTGTGTCATCTTATCCCTTTCAGTTATATATAGGCTATTGTGTATTTATAAGGTAGTAGTTGGGAATGATAACAGTGAACAAATTGTAACTACAGAAGGCAGTGTGCAGAGTGGATGCTTTCGGAAGAAGTAGAACCACCTTGGCCTAGTAAACTTGGTCACCTACCTTAATTGTGATAAGTAGCCTCATTCTTAATCCCTTCCATCTCTTCTGATCATTCATTGATGCATTATATGAACACATGTTAAATGTTTAGCATTGTGGCAGATGGCACAGGGACCTCAATAGAGAGCTTCCAGTCCCGTTGAGAGATGAACTGACACACTACACATGAAATAATCATAGAACCTGAGGAAATGCATAATTACATTGTACAGTCTGTATACAAAGTGCTGAGAAAATGCTAAGGAATGTGGGATGATCAGTGATGGAGATATATTAGAAATGAGGGAAATTAGATGGCTTGTGTTGGATGACTGCTTAGCTAAGGACTTCATTTAGATTTAATGTTAATTGCAACAAGGAGCTACTTGTAAGGTCTTGAAAAGAGAAGTGATGTGATGAAAATAGTGGGTGAGGAAGATTATCCAAACAGCATTTTGCAGAATGTGGTAGAACAAATGCAGGTGAGAAAACAATGGCACAAGGTGATGAAGGCTGTGGAAATGGAGCCAAAAGGGCAGATATATGAGCTATTTCTAAGAACGTTATGAATTGTATAACCTATTTGATAGGATAGGGAGGTTTCTTGCCTTTTATGATGTGGGTTATGTACATATGACACATATGAGGGCCAAATTCTCCCATGTGAGTCACCTACAGCCACTGAGCCATTAGGGTGTTATTTAGTTCTACAAAGTAGCAGTGTAATTCTCCAAGTTGCACTCCAGTAGCCTGTGTACAAGTATATGCCTGTATCTGCAGGTACATAGGTGCCAGTCTGTGTATGTGTATTTACCTGAATGTCTGACATTTTGATAATCTCTGGTAAAAGATCCATTAGTTTGTGAGCTCCTTGAAGGTGCAGGCTATTTTTTTTAAAATTCCCAGGGTTTGGTTCATGCTTACTGGATAGATAAATGAATAAATTAAGAATCACTTTGTTTTAGAAGCTTAGAATTGTGGAGCTTGAAGGCAACATGGAGTCCTTTTGGTTATTCTCCTCATTTTAAAGAAAGATAAATTAAGGCCTCAAGAGGGTTAACGTGATTTATCCAAGGTCATCTGTAAGTTAATGACAATCCTAGGGAGAGAATCCACCTGTCCCCACTACACCACATTGCTTTCTGTAGTCAAACTGTGTGTGTTTGTGTGTGTGCGTGTGAGTGTGAGTGTGTGTGTGTGTGTGTGAGAGAGAGAGAGAGAGAATGAATTAGGGCTGGGGTATGTGGGGAGCATACAACTGACAATAAGTGGTTAGTAGGAGTTTACCTAGCATCTTTTCTAGTTCAGGGCAAATATGAACTTTGTAATGTTGGCAGCTGGGGATGGTGCCTTTTATTCCACCTTCACTAATTCCTGCTTCAGTTGCTGCTGTCTGGATGGGTGAGTCTTTGAATACACATTCTAGCTGGAGGCACGTCAGCTTTATTTTTATACAGAATTTACATATTCATTTTTATGTGTTGGGGGTAGGAAGTAGGCAAAAACTATTTATTATCTCATTTCCAAAAGCCATCTTTGTGAGGAGATGGCCATTTGAACATCTAAAACAGCAACCAGCTTTAGGAAAGGTTATGGGTCTTTTCATTATGGATCAATAGGCACAATTATCATTATTGGAAGTCAGCAGTTAAAAAAAGAAGCAGCATTTTATAATCACTTTGTTGTGTATCTGATATGGGATTCCAGTTTTCCTGTTTTGATTGCTAAAATGACTTAAGACTTAAAAACTAAAAAATTAGGTAGCAAATTACAGTTATAATGCTTTTCAGCTTGATGGGACTTTAAAAGTGTAACTTAAAAGTATCGTTCATTTTCAAATGAAAGTCTAAAGATTTGAGTAACCTCGGTTTTAATCCCAATGTCTGCAACCTTTTTTTTTTTTTGCTTGGTATAGTGACCTGGGATTTGTGCCACTGGACAAAGAGTCTAGTCCTGGATATCTGGATTTATTGGGCTTCTTTCTCCTTAGGGTTGAAGTCTCTCTGCTGATAAATGTGGTGCTGAGAAAGCTGCAGTCACTCTTCTAGAGACTAGGGCACGATTCAGTGAACTGTAAAAGTAATGCAAAATGACAATTAAAGTAGGGCATTCTCTGGTACCTTGGGGGCCTGACAAAGTGGAAGTATTTGACTTCTGATATGCCAGACTTACTAACGTAGAAATGTAATAACATATCCCCCACCCAAATGTCTTACTAGAATCCTCCTATATCCAGAAGGGACCTGAGAACAGCAAGTAGTAAGCAAAGAAAGCTCCTAAGCAGCTAACAAACAAACACAGAAACAAACAACGAAAACCAAAACATTGCACAAAAGTCCCTATATTAAAGATCATGTAATTTTCCCCTTAGGAGCGCAACATCTCAGCTGTCTATGCAGAACGTTACAACTCTTTTTTTCTAGACACAAATATAATTGTATAGTTTCCAAGAACGCAGTAGAGTAAAAGCGTCAAACTTGAAATGGAAGAAAAGCTACTTTTGACATACCAACAGCACTGAAAAGTTAAAAACACTGTGTTTGATAGAAGGTTGGTGACAATCCTATGTTAAAAATTAAAGACAAGAAAAAAACCACAGCAGTTTGGGGTTGAGTATACAGGCAAAACCTGCATGGGGTAATAATTTACGTTTATAAAGATGCTCCTAAGTAACCAATAAGTGGTTAAATTATGTTTTTTATACCCTATTTTAAGGAGGTCAACTTTGTGATATGTTTCAGAAACAAGGCAGATGGTTAGGATTTTAAATCAAAGTTTTAGTTCTTGAAGGAGAACACCCTAAGCTATCTGGAAAACTGAGCTGTCTAGAATTATTTATTGTTTGAGAATTTTTAAAAATCAAAATTTTATTAAACCTAGGTCAAGTGAGACACCTGCTTTCAGTGTTATACCCAAGGATAAAGAATTCAAATTAGAAAAAGAATTTGTGATAAATATACTAAATAATAAGAAAGTGACTCTTATTTACCACTGAGACGAAATAAAAAAGTTTGCTCTAGACCCACTTTTTAATGTCACAATTAGGTTTTTCCAAAGCAAATGTTGTTCTTATCTCTTTGCTGTGTTCTTGTGTTAACTTGGCTGTCTCATTAAAAATGGGGACATTTCCTAGTGAAATTAATGTGACATTTAGAGAAAATTTCCTCTCTCAAATGTTTCATGTTGTTTGCCATTTAGCATACTTAGAGAAGGTATTGTAATAATTTCAAGCAAATTTTGATTAAATAAGGCTAACTAGGAGCCAATACATTCATGCAAAAAAAAAAAAAGCTCTTGTATTATATCTTAAAGAATGTATTACTTCTGTGGTTCTTTATCCTATATTGAGATGACCTTGGCAGGTAATCTGACAAAAGAAATGACATCTTCTAAACAGCTGGGCTTGCTTTAGAAAATGCAGCACATTAGGTTAGAGCCTGTGGCCAGTCCTTTGCTCAAGACAGTTATTTGCCACCCTGGAGGTACACTAAAATTTCCTGGAAAGCTTTTTAAAAAAATCACCCAGTGCCTGGGTCCAATTCCAGGCTAATTACCTCAGAATCTCTTGGAGTGGGTCCTTGGTGACAGTATTTTTATTTTTTGTGTTTTACAAGAAGAAGATACTGAGATAATTCTCATGTGTAGTTAGGGCTGAGAACCGCTGGCTTAAGACATACAAACTATTCATTAAGAAAATATTTCCTTCTTCAGGATGATCTGATGATCTGAGTCTCATCCTTTGCTCCACCAGAATTGTGAAAAAATATACTCTGTCAGTGCACAGGAGTTGGGTTTGGGCATACACCTTGAACCAGTATGAGCTAGAACACTTGATGTCAGTATACATAGACCCATAATATAATAGCCCATCTATGGCCAGTTAACTCAGTTGTTTGGAATGTAGTACTAATGAGGCCAGAATAGTGTATTCTATCCAATTAGAATAATTCTGCTGCATAGATTTTTCCCATAACTGTAACCCAACTGCCTCACAAAGAGACCTGAGACGGATTACAAAGGCACAAGACAATGGGTGAATCAGCATAGCCCCATCCGTTCTGGGAAAATCGGTTCTAGGAACCTGCCGCATTGACTAGGGCTACTAATTGCATTAGGATGCAGCATGAGACATCTGCCCATGATGGTTTGTGCTGATTTGGGGGAATGATATATTTTCATTTGAAGGTCAGGACCCACAAGAATGGGTGGTTTATTCCTTTGGAGTTAAAAAAGGAGGAAGAAAGATAGGAAGGTTATAGGCTTCTATGATATTCTCCTCTTTACAGTAGCAGATCATGCCTGGCACATCTGCCTGGGGTTAACTGACCTGTATTTGGGGGAAGAATTGTTAAGGTAATTACAAACAAGCCCTCGAAACTTGTCTCTTCTCAACTCAGTGTGATGAGATATATTATGACTTAGGACCAAGAAGTAGTATTTTCATTAGTGATACAACGTGCATGGTATTGCTTCTTTGCCTGAACATGTGGCCCTGGCACCATGCCTGGAGGTCAGGTCTCCACGGAGCTTCATATTTGATGCAGAGTGCACACAGGTTCCATGCCTTCGTATGCAAATATATGGAAAATTTTCTACTTGAGAACTGTCTTCTTTAAAGGCAGTAAAGACAGATTCTTTAAATACAGTAGCTTGGGTTGCTGCTTATCCTTTTCATGCAAAGCCAGTATCCTCTAGATTTCCTTTTTGTATTTTTGTCTCTTTACTAATCTTCTTGAAAAAATGATTTAGTTTGAAAGATGAGATGGAACATGCATGTGCCACTATTTTATTGCCTGAATGAGGTCAAATTCCTGATCCTACTTGGAGTTAGTTGCAGGTTCTGTATAAAGCAGGGGATCAGGATTCCCACCATTCCTGTCATGGGTCTGATAAATGCAGCTGAAATTCTCCTTTGGATTCATGTTCTATTATCCCTATTTTACAGAGAGAGAAACTGAGGCATGCAGGGATTAAGTAATTTGCCTAAGATTGCAGAGTGAAATGAATATTTGAACTGCTGAGTGCTTAATCAATTCCGGGTTTTAACAGATGTATTAGTCCATTCTTACATTGCCCTAAAGAAATACCTGAGACTGGGTAATTTCATAAAGAAAAGTGGTTTAATTGGCCCATGGTCCTGCAGACTGTACAGGAGGCATGATGCTGACATCTGCTTGGCTTCTGGGGAGGCCTAAGGAAACTTACAATCATGGTGGGAGGTTAAGGGGGAGTAGGCACATCACATGGCCAGAGCAGCAAGAGAGAGATGGGGAGGAAGGACTACACACTTTTAAACAACCAGATGTGATAAGAACTCATTCACTATCGAGAGGACAGTACCAAGAGGGATGGTGCTAAACCATTTATGAGAAACCGCCACCATGATCAAATCACTTCCCACCAGGCCCTACCTCCAACATTGGGGATTATAATTCAACATGAGATTTGGGTGGGGACACAGGTCCAAACCACATCAACAGGGTAGCATAATTTTTGTGGGGTAGTGAACTTCCCACTTGTTAAATTATATATTGTACTGAATATCATAGATGAACACGTTTAACCAACATCATTTTTACCTGTTATGTTGGTACAACGAATTAACTCAAAGAGTGTTTGTTGGTTGACTGACTGTTGGATAAACTTCTTCCAGCAAATACTTGGATTGTATTCCTAACACAGCTTCCAAGTTTGCCTCCTATTCCTGTTTGTGACAATTTCAGCATTCACTCTCTATGAAGAAACCAGAAATGAACTGACCCTTTTGATTTTTAATCTCCCAACCCATGCTTCCAATAGCATTAAAAATTGCTTGCGTTTACATTAAAAAGGGGATATAAACTTCTAGATAAAAGCAGTGTGAGTAGATATTACACAGTCTATCTTCAAATGAGGGGCATGGGTGGGTGCATGAACATACCTGAGTAAGTGCAGGGCAATGTTGGGGTTTAGTTTCCTTTTAAGTACTGTCTCCTCCTCTCTCTCACACATTCACCACCCCCCTTCCTACCTATTGTAGGCACTTGGGATCTGTACTCTGACTGCTGGCTGTTTGGTGCCCATGTAGTAGCTGGATCTGCTATTGCCTGTTCTGTTTTCTTCTCCATCAAACTGTGAGCTCCTTGGACGCAAGGGCTGCATCTAGGAGCCTAGCACAGTTAGTATCTGACAGGTAGAGGTCTGAGAGGAATCTGCTCTTTTGTTTGCTAGACAGCAATTGTGTTTCCTTTTCCAAACACTCCCAGTTGAAGTAATTTCAGAAGGCTCCTAAGGAATAGTGGGAACAGTGGAGATTTCTAGTGGGATGGCAAGAGGGTGGGGGAGATGTAGTTTGGGTAGTTTCTAGATCATACAATGGTTCAAGAAGAGTAGTACTTTAGTACTTTACTAGGACATTCAGTTACTTTAGTGTCGACTTTTCTCTGGATTTCACCCTTCTAAGGCTTTTTCCCTCTAGTTCTCCCAACCTCTGGGTGATCATAAGCTGTTTTTCTATCTCTTTCATCTGGCAGGTATTCTGCATTTGCTTTTATAAAGCCATTGCTCCAGCAGTCTGCTGTAACCAGATTAAACAGTGGTGTTCTAATGATAGGAGCTGAGACAGAGGTTTGCTTGCAAACTTCATGCATGTTTCACATGAAAGGCTTTGGCACCCCCTGTGGACTGCCCTTCACCCTGTTTTAGGCATAATATTTGTTTGCCTTTATATCTGTGATAAAACAAAGGCCTTCCTGCGTAACCAGTGCTGAGCAAATGTCTTGAAACAAAGGGAAGTGCAGAGTTTAAATCCACAGTGGGGGATTACCTTGCCTGCATTTCCATATCTTTGGAATAAATATTTTAACATGTTAATTATCTACTACTAATAAAAATACCTTTGAACTCCCTGTCAATTTGATGGGCATAGAATTGTCTCCACTGGGGAATGGGAAGCAGTTAGTTTCTGTAAGGATTGTAGGTCACGTTGTCTCTTCTCAGTAACTGGTTGCGTGGTCAGTAGCCAGTCATATTCTAGGGAATGTTTGTGCCAAGGCCGCCCTGGTCTGCAGCCGCTGCCTCCACGGAGTCCCTAGGGCCTGAAGGAGGCAGAGGCTGCTGCTCCACTGTGGCCTTGGATTCCAATTCACTCACTGCTTCTTGACCCAGAAGAAAAATTCCTTCTAAGTAGGACAGTTCGAAATCTACTTATGAATCATCTATGTAACCTTTTTAATTTTTTCTTCTCATTGCAGACTGAAAACTATTCTTTTGACTCCAACTACGTGAATAGCCGAGCCCATTTAATCAAGAGGTAAGTTGGTTTGCTTGCTTATTGCTACAACTAAGCTTGATTTAACATTAAAAAGCAAAACAGATTAAAATTTTTAAACCGTATTTTTTTGGGGGATTTTAAAATGAATGTCTAACCTACTTATTGTAGAAAGTTTGGAAAATTGAGAAAAGCATAAAAAAGTAAATAAACATCACTGGTAATTTCATCAACCAAAGGTAATCACTGTTGACATTTTACATTTCTTGGTATGAAAAGGTACGTATAAACACTCAAAATTAAAAATAAAATTGGAATTATATTAAAATATAGTTTTATCTAGTGACAGAAATCTGATATTACATTCACCATTTCTAATATTTCTAATATTATTTCTAATTTCTAATATTATTTCTAATATTTCTAATGTGATATTAGAAATATACAATAGAAAACTTTCACAATCATGTTGATACCAAAATTCTTGTTGCTCTCCACTTTAAATAAAGGAAAGCCTTAAAAATGTTTTTCATGTAGAACTTCCCGTGAGTTTTGAGACTGATGCTATTTCAACAACTTTGAAATCATTTTAAGGATATTTTAATGACAGAGAAGCTAATCCTTTCCTTTCTAGATGAGAGAGAAAAAGAAATTTGCCTGATTCTTCTTAAAATATTTAGAAGTGTTTCAGAGGAAACATTCAAAGTTGAGATTTCTGTGATTGGTTGATCATAATTTAGTATCCAAGGAGCCATAATGGATGTGAGTACAGAGCTGAATACTGCCAAGAAAGATCCTGTCTGGTGCAGTGGGCTGCACCCAATGGGTGAAGGACAAGGGGTTTGGGAAGCCCTCTAAAAGGTGGAAACTGAGCAAAGAAAACCTCTTGCACAGAAAGACCAGTCCTGACCTTTCAAATGATGCTTGTATTGCTGTTTCATGTAAATATCACTTAAATGGTCCAGTGGTTATTTTGCAGCTAAAATTGAACTCTGAGTATGTTTGTTAAAATAATAGAAATGAAACAGAGAGGCCAGCAGGGTATGTTAGAACTGTAGCAGAGAAGACTTGCAAATTGTATTATTTTGCTGGCTGTAACCCCATAGATTTACATCACCAGAAGAGTAGAATTCAAGGAATAAACAAGCTTCAAGTAACTTGCATTCATGTCTAATTTAATTCATGAGGCTTCAGTAACCCCTAAAACGTGCTAAGTTTATCTGTATTGGTCTGGAATTGCTTGTGACCTTACGTGATGATCATTAGTTGTCTGAAAATGGGTAGCCCTTGTATTATCAGTGAAAGCACAGTTGAGAATTTTTTTTGAGGGGTTGGGAGGAACCCATTTAGAATATTTTCCTGGGTCACAGAATAAAAGCAAAAGGTGAGGAATTCAAAATTATCTGACTAATTTGTTTTAGAAAGAAAAAATAACCCTCTTATGTGCACTGATTAGAGTGCCTTTGTAGCAGAAACCTGCTTTGTTTTCCGCTTCCGGATTGTTATTTTCAAAGCTCTATTTTAAAACTTTGATAAAAACAGTGACTTGCCTTACCCTCACAGGTCCCTTGGGCTAACTCAGGGTACCTGGGAATTCTATAGACAGGTTAAACAGATAACATGATGCTGGGTGCAGTGGCTTATGCCTGTAATCCCGGTGCTTTGGGAAGCTGATGGTGGAGAATTGCTTGAGGCCAGGAGTTGGAGACCAGCCTGGGCAAAATAGTGCAACCCCCCCCCCCACCCCCCACCATCTCTACCAAAAAGAAAAATAAATAAATAAAATAAAAAACCTGATAATATGAGTCTGATTGTCACAGCCTGGAAGAAAGCTAAGACTCCCGGGGACCCTTGCATCTTACGTCAGTCCTGACTATCCAATTTACAAGGTAGACTGATAGATAAAAACTTATGTTTAAACATTTATCTTTGGGGATACATGTATTTCCACAGCAGCATTGAGACTTACTGGGAACCTCTGATTTTGGTTAATTACTTTATATGTTTTTTGTTTATAGACACATACACACAAAAGTCACAACCTAGACTTAATGGCTCTTGGTGAAAAAGTCTCCTGATTTTGCATGAAATCAAAGATAGCTTTTTTTTTTTTTAATAAAACCAGGGACGACCTTGATTAAGAGGAAACATCTGAAAACTCAGGGACACATCCATTTTTGCCAGGGTTCTGTTTACAGAGCCGTGAGAGCTTTGGGAAACTCTGAAGGCCTTGGAATTTGTGTGGTCAATTGAGTTTAGATGAATCATAATACCTAGAAAGATACAGGGAATCTTGTGTGCTATGCTGTTCTGGGGACCAACTGTGTTAAATGTAAAATGTGTGGAAAATGTTGAGACTGGTGGCTAACACCAGGTGATAAAGTCATGCAAAGCCTGTTCAAATAGCTCACAACAATGTTTGAAAGGGGTTTTGCTGTATGTGGTTTCTTGAAGATCCATTTACATGCATGGTAAACGCTCTTGGCCAGGAAATTCTGAATCTGATTATCAGTTTTAATTTTACTATCAAGTCCCTGTTTCTTTGAATGCCAATACAATTTCAGGCTAACTTTGAGAACTTCTTTTTCTTTCTTTCTTTTTTTTTTGAGACGGAGTCTTGCTCTGTCGCCTAGGCTGGAGTGCAGTGGTGTGATCTCGGCTCACTGCAACCTCCACCTCCCGTGTTCAAGTGATTTTCCTGCCTCAGCCTCCTGAGTAGCTGGGATTACAGGCATGCGCCACCGTGCCTGGCTAATTTTTTTTATTTTTAGTAGAGATGGGGTTTTGCCATGTTAGCCAGGCTGGTCTCGAACTCCTGACCTCAAATGATCCACCCACCTCGGCCTCCCAAAGTGCTGAGGTTACAGGTGTGAGCCACCGTGCCTGGCTGAGAACTTATTTTTCTATCCATGTTCTCTTCTTCTATTCACTTTCTACTTATCCAAGGATGTTTCTCGGACCCTTCTTTTTGGCATTCTCTAGCAGTTGTTAGCATTCTTAGCCAGACTGTTTACATACAGGCATCTTTTCCTCTTTTACATCTATCTACCTTGAGTAGTTGAACAGCAGCTACCACTGTCCACCTCTGGTTCTTTCCTTCATCAGTCAGGGTTCCTACATGAAATAGTTGGCACGCCTAAATTGGAATGGCTTGAGCAAAGTTTATTTACAAAGAGGACCATTTACAAAGGCCTGGGCACGGTTAGTGAACCTCAAGGGATACTGCAGTATTATGGCACTGGAGGAGCTAAAAATACTTCAGACAGGACCAGGGAAGAGAGCATGTAGGGAACATTGACTTGAGAGTAACAGTGACTTCTGGTTGGCCAAGGGATCCAGTCATCACGAAGTGACCCTGGAGGAAGGGAGCAGAGACAATCAATATCCTGATATCACTGTCCTCCCCTGCTCTGATCTCCTGCTGGTGTCTTCCTTTGGCTAAACCCAACAGAAAGCCAGAGGGCAAGGGGATTTTCATAGGCACAAATCAAGGTTGAGAAGGATCTCAACCGTGGGAAAAGAAAGTGATATGGCAGGCTCCCCATAATTTTATGCACCAAGGAATCTAGCATTATATTTCTGTAGTTTTTTTTTTTCCAGAGTGTCACTTGCAACCTGCAGGTGTACCCAAGGAGGCTTATGTGAGGGCCCCAGATTAACAAATCATGGCAGTGCAGAGTTTCTTCTGAATGGACTTCCTTACTGCTCTGTTTGTTTCTTGCTGTCTTCTCGGAGCAAGGAAAGCCAGCAGTGGTACTTTGCCGCCGCTGCAGCACTCTTTCCTCATGCCTGTTTTGTGGGCTGCTGTCTGATATCCACTCCTACAGTGCTTTGGGAACAATATCAAGCAGGCATAAGGCTGTGGCTCAAAGAAAATGAAATAGGAGGCCGGGCGCGGTGGCTCACGCCTGTAATCCCAGCACTTTGCGAGGCCGAGGCGGGTGGATCACGAGGTCAGGAGATCGAGACCACGGTGAAACCCCGTCTCTACTAAAAATACAAAAAATTAGCCGGGCGCGGTGGCGGGCGCCTGTAGTCCCAGCTACTCTGGAGGCTGAGGCAGGAGAATGGCGTGAACCCGGGAGGTGGAGCTTTCAGTGAGCCGAGACTGCGCCACTGCACTCCAGCCTGGGCGACAGAGCGAGACTCCGTCTCAAAAAAAAAAAAAAAAAGAAAATGAAATAGGAAATGAACAAAGCACTGACTCATTGTGGAAAGGATTAGGAGGTTTGGCTCCCTAAATCATGCACAATGCTTTCTTTTTCCACCCAAATTGTCCTGGGGTTTTTCCAGCACTTCGTATGGTGCCTTGTATATAATAAATGCTTGGTACATGTTTATCGAATGAATGCATGAGAGAAATGGAAGAAAACCTTAGCATTTTTCTATTAAAGATTAGCACTAGATTTCTCTTTAAGCCGGTGATTGTCTGGATTTTAATGTGCATTGGAAACACTTGGAAGGCTTGTTAAACGCAGGTATGCTAGCACCATCCCTAGAGAACCTCCAGTTGTAACAGATTCCCAAGGTGATTGTGATACAGGTGGTCCAGAAACCACTTTAGGATTTTCCTTGCATTACTTAAATACAGTTATAATAATCTTCATTCTCACTCCTTGCTCATTCTTAGCCTCAGATATCATTCCCTGGGTATGTGGTATCACCTACTAGTAAGATATAATCTGTTTCCATTCTGAGTCTTATGTCTTCTGGAAGAGTTCTAATATTTCAGATGGTAAATATGGGTCAGAATTTGTGTGATGTTCATTCGTCATGCATCTGCTGAGTAACTCTTCTGTGCAGAACCCTGTTCTAGGTGTTTTCAAACATACGTCTTTCTGTTGGCCACCAGAGCAGTAATAGAAACATGGGCATTTACAATACCATTGGAAACAGGAACCCCTAATTTATTGTCCCACAAAAGTTGTTTTACAAGTCCTTCATCTCCCAAGAGATATGCAGGTAATAAAGCAAGTGAAATCAGCACTTTTTATGCCTGGCATAAATTGTTATTTGTTTTGGGCGGGTAGCCATTTACCAGGCTATTTTACAATTTGCGGCATCTTGCTCACTGGGTCTTAAACTGCCTTACACAAATCCATTCATTAAACCACTAAATGCTCTTACAAGATCAGTGTAAGTGGTGCTTCATTTGTCAGATGGGCAAACTAATCTTTAAATGAGTTAACTATTCCAAGGTTTGGGGGAATTGTTATACCTTGCTTTTTATTCTGAGAATACACAACTTCTCGTGCTCACACTACCAGTCCCTTACATCCTAGTAGCTAATCCTTCACTGTTTTATTATTTCCATCATTTCTATTTAAAAAGCAAAATTTCTGAGGTTGTTTGTAACATTCAGATGCCTATGAAAAAGATGATCAAATTTTTAAAAGGCAGATCCAAAACCAATTAGGAGAAGTAAGGTAGACATTCCTGGCATCCAGGGAGGTAACTGACTGCAATTAAACATTACATTTATGTTGAAGTTTTTGAGAAGTCAAGACAAAGCAGTAAGTACATCAAGTGATATAGTTTTAATTATTCATTAAAGGAAGGATGGCCATTTGACAGGAGAACTATTATTTTCTGTTTTTTAATGTTAGAAGAAATTAACATAATAGTGTGTGACTATTGTTTACAGAAGATATAGCGGTGTTCTTTAAATATAAATTTTCTATACCAATCCTATAAAAACTATGGACATAATATTTAATTGTAACTCAGTGAAAACATTACTACACAGAATAATGACGGTATTAAACAATAACCATTTATGGAGCATCTATGTGTATCTGGTACTTCATGTACAGTGTCTCTTTGAGTCTTCTAAACGGCCTTGTGAAGGGGGTTTTAGCAAACACATTTTACAGATAAAGAAATTGAGATTCAAAGACATTAGATATCAGGTCCAGGGTCACACAGATGAAGTGGCAGATTATAGATTATTACTTGTCCTAATGACTCCAAGTTCAGTGCTCTTTACTACAGTCTGCTATAGAAATAAAGAACCTAGAGCAGTTGTTCTCTTTGGAGACACTTTTGGTTTTTTCCTTTAAGTGGGGGTCACTACTGGCATCCAGTAGATAAAGGGCAGGGATGTTGCTAAACACCTTATAATGCACAGGACGGCCACAACAAAGGATTATGTAGCCCCAAATGTCAATATTGCCAAGGTTGGGAAGCCCTGCTCCAAGGGCTGGTTAATTACATTGCCCCCATACTAGATCCCCTCACCATCATATGTTTCAAGCAAGTTTCAACAGCTGCTGAATTCAGAGTTGAATTCTCTGGCTTAAAGTGACAATTTTGTGTTGTGGATTAAGGAAATTTTCAGATACCAGAAAATATACGGGTTGGAAAGTTAAATATTTGTTATAAAAATGGAGTTACCTGAAAATCATCCAGGCAGGTCATTTCCTTTCTCCAGAGGTACATGGGTGCTTATAGGCAGGCACCTACCTCATGAAACAGAGAATAATTTCTAAAAAACAAACTTTACTTCTATTTAAACTGTGGGATTATAATAGTATTTACAGAAAACTCCGTAATATGTGCCATAAAGCTAGAAATGAGGAAACACTTTAAATCATGTGTTTCCAATTGGCCATCATGACCATAAAAGAACTGTAAGATAATATGTTTGTTTGTTTGTTTGTTTTTTAAAGAACGGCATCCTGGTGGGTCCATAAGGCTGAGTTAGCTGTGTGACATAAATTGAAGGAGCTGAGTGAGCTGGCTTATTGAGTAATTTTTAATTTTAGTGCAGTTGATGCTCAGTTATTCTTTCTGAAAATAATTAGCTAACAGGTCAATGCTTCACTCTCTCCTGCTCTTCATTTTCTTATAATTATGGCTTTCCAGTTACTGCCCTCCTGATCTTTCCTTTTTATATTCAGGTCAGCAAGCATTCTACATCTAGGTTGGTCATATGTTAAAAATCTGTTGTGATTCTTCTTGACTAAGTGTGGAGGGTGACAATGTATCCATTGTGTCCATGGCATAGCTCTTCATTATATGTGCTGAATCTTCTTATCAGTCTCAGAGAGCCAGGCCTGTGAATGTCCAAGGTTGAGCAGATCAAGTGAGTTTGCAGTGTCATTTCCATAGGGCTCTTTTCTCAGAGGCATAGTAGGTCTATTAGGGTTTGTGTTAATTCACAAACATACCATTCTTTCTTGTTGAGGCAACAACACATTTTCTTGAGTGTGCCTTTGCTGCTTCCTCACCGACTAGGGAATGGATTCACCATCTACTAGGTATTTCAGATGCATAATTTATGGTTCATGGTGTAGCACAGCTGGGGATTCTGTCAGGACATACAAAGTATTAGAAATAGTAGGTGGGTGCCCTATAGCTGTACCTTATGCATTATTCTCTATTTCATGAGAAATGGTGTGAAGTTCTTGGACTGCATGCTTAGTGCATTGTATGGTAGATTGATTTAATAAATGCAAGAAACATTTTACCCATCAACACTTGAGCTGAAAGTTTTCATGTTCTTAGTATAACTATACTCAGAGTTGTATTAGTGCTCATTCTCTGGTTCTCACTTTTGTCTTGCCTTCTGTATTAGTTAGGGTTCTGCAGAGAAACAGAACCAATAGGCATATCTAAATCTATAAATATGTAGAAAGAGTTTTATTGTAAGGTATGGGCTTATGTGATTATGGGGGCTGAGGAATCTCATAATCTGCCATCTGCAAGGTGGAGAACCAGGGAAGATGGAAGTGTAGTTTGAAGGCCTGAGAACCAGAGAGCCAATAGTATAGATTCAAGTCTGGGTCTGGAGTCTTGAGAACCAGGAGCACTGAAGGCGGGAGATGATTAATGTCCCAGCTCAAGCAGTAAGGCAGAGAGAAAACTCAACTTCTTTCTTAATTTTTGTTTTATTCAGTCCTTCAATGGATTGCATGATGCCCACCCACATTGGGGAGAGTTGTCTGTTTTAGTGAGTCTGCCAATTCAAATGCTAATTTCTTCTGGAAACACCTTCATAGACACACCCAGAAATAATGTTTAACCAGCTATCTGGGCATTCCATGGTGCAGTCAAGTTGACTTACAAAATTAAACATCACACCTTCCACACTCAGCTACTGACTCTCTTTTTCTTTGAATATGTTCATCTATTTTTCTCAGATAGAACTGACCTGGGTTCTCTGATCCTGATAATCCTTCCTATTTTAGTTGCACCACTTCAATTTCTGCTACCTTTGCTTTTTACAGTTGGTTAGTAGACATCTTTTAAGAGTCAACACACATAGTGGTTAAATTTCTAGGCAGGCTCTGGAGCTAGACTACCTGTTTTCAGTCTTAGATCTGCTATATTTTTTTACCAGCTGTGTGACCTTGGGCGAGTTATCTCACTGCCATGTACCTCTGTTTTTCACCTGCAAATGAGAATATTAGTAGCACCTTTCTCTTATAGAGTTGTGATGATTTCAACAGTTAATTAATGTCAAACACTTAAAACAGTGCCTCATGAATAGTAATTGCTCAGTAAACACTAGCTATTATTATTTTACTTTGATTTTATAAGAAGAGAAAAAAGCCTTCTGAAATGATGACATTCTTTAGAGGCAGTTTTAGAATTGTAGCTTCTTCCACCTTGTCTGTAGTGATGCATTGAAGATAAGTGAACGAAAATATTAGCTGTATCAGCATCCAATAGTGGGAACCTCTGTGCAATGTTATGTTTTATTATCTTTAAACACAAATTTCTCTTCCCCTTATTCCTACCCTATTGGGCAGTCTAGCCACTGTCTCATTACAGAGCCGACATCATCCTGGCTCAGAAAGATTTTTAAAATCAGATCTGTCACGGTCCTAAATTATCATTCTTTCTTCAACCCAGCAGCTCCACCTTCAAGGACTTAGAAGGCAACAGCCTGAAGGATAGTGGACATGAGGAGAGTGACCAAACTGACAGTGAGCATGATGTCCAGCGGAGCCTGTATTGTGATACTGCTGTCAACGATGTGCTGAACACCAGTGTGACCTCCATGGGATCTCAGATGCCTGATCATGGTAAGGACTGGTTGGATGTAAGTTGCAACAATCGACTCCAAAGAACCCAAAATGTTTGTAGGCACACTATACTACTTTGCTTAATGAGTGTATTATCAAGGTGTCTACAGAGCTCACACCTCAGAAGCATCTACAGGTTTTTGAGATGTCCTCACACCTAGCCAGGTTCTTCTTTGCCCTCCCTAAGTGGATCCCCTAGGTCTGTATAATGTTCAGGCACTTTAGAAGCTGACTACATGTACATATTGCATACATTTTCTTCAATAAAACTGCACTGAGCTCATAGGAGATGAACAGATGCCTTCTCTCCAGGAATAAATGCCTCTTTTTGCTTTAGTACATGAATTCAGCTGATCAATTGAATTGCATAGAACACAGCACTAATGAGACCAAAGGGGTGGGTTTTATTTCCCTATCAGACTGGTTAGCTTTACCCAGAGTGAGACTCTGTTCTCTGACTACAGATTGTGTACTATTTACTGAGGATAGAAAGTACCAAACTTCCCATTTTATCTATGGGGCTGCTATGCCAAATCCCTCCCTCTAGCTTCCACACAAAACCATGCCATTAGTCATAGGGGAGACCAGGGTAAGAGAACGTGGCTGAGTCAATGTAAAATATTCCGTTAATGTGAAAGGCACCTCAAAGCACGTGTCAGGAGTGGCATCCTCATGTATGAATAAGAGTCTATTTCTGTGAACTCAGAACTCAGCCACACATGCTTTATCGAGAGGCACTATTTAAAACTTCGCTAGGCAGAAGCCAGGGTATAAAAACATTAGCAGAGTTCAGCTAAGGCAGAATGTTTAGATGGACTTGGGCACAAATGTCATTTTCAATATTTTACTGATGCAAACATGCTATGCAAACAGCCTGTCTTTTTCAATTAAGAAATATGAATTCAAGTTGGTGGTTAGGCTCAGTGAAGCTTCAGAATGCTTGGCTATGTCTTGAGAAAAGCTAGACTCAAGCTCAGCTGGAAGCCCTACTGCTAAAAGACTTAAAAATGAGAAAACAAAATACGGTGATTATGTGCTGGTCTTCAGCTGTTTC
>NW_026652282.1:83148003-83162416 GCF_009828535.3 Hylobates moloch | reverse complement strand
AAAAAAAAAAAAAAAATCATTATAGTCCCTAAAATACTTTAATGCCATGTTGCCATGTGACCTACTGGGAAATGAGAATTGTAGTTTTCATTCTATTATTTGTTCATTGTAGAGCCTTGGATAAGTCACTAACCTCTCAAAGTCTCAATTCGTATATTTACAGGTGGGATGATGAGCAATGTTGCATTAATGTTGATAAGACCAATAATCAAAGTGTCTCTCTGTCTCTCTCTCTCTCTCTATATATATACATATATAGTATTTTTTCTTAGTACAATATAATTGTGAATTGGATGGCTAGGTGTTTTGCTGTTTTTTGTTTTTTTTTTTTGTTTTTTTTTGTGCCCTTCTCTTCCTTGGCCTGTTGACCTGACCTGAGAATTGGGAACTTTATGTGCTCATCGTATTCCACAGATTCATAGCCTATAAACAAGTTACTTGTCCAGTCCAGTCTTTGGATTTCTCATCTGCAGAATGGAGGATATTGGTAGTACCTGCCTTGTAGGGTGGTTGTAAGGATTAAATGAGATGACTCATGTAAAACACTTAGTACAGTGTCTGTTCCACAGTAGGCACTTAAAAAGAGCGGCAAGATGATGCTGATGAAACATTCTACCTGGGTTCCTGTCTCTCCTCTTCACTTATCTACGTCTCTTTTTCTCTTTAAAATTACAAGCAAAATTTAAGTCTCAGAAAGCAGCCTGTTTTGACTAACAAGTTTGTCCTGATATCTCCTTTACTTGGCGTTCTTTAATACCCATGTACAGAGTTTATATCATGTTAATTTGCTTTTTTCCTATTTTTTAAAAATGTAAAATGAGAAAGTTGATAATTGTTAAGACACTTCAACTTCTGAGCTTCTTTTATTCTGATTTTGGGTTCTGGGTACAACCTTTTCAGATTCCTGAGCACACAGCCATTTGCCAATGGATCTGTAATGAGTGCCACACTCAAATTAACAGATGGTGTGGTGTGCTTGCTTTGAGGGGTAATTGCTCTTTCATCTTAATTTCCTCCCTTTGGCATTCCTTCTTTGGATACTGTTCAATGGCAATGCCACGAAGCATGGGATGAAAATCAAACAAGTAGCAGGTCACTTGTCTATCTCAGACAAAATTATTGTTAAAACTAAGAACCAGTGAAGGACTACCAAGTGAGGGGCTTGTAACTTTTAGTATTAGGGACCAAGTAACTCTTAAGGATACTTAATTGTCTGGTCGTTCCTCCTTTCCTAAGCAAGGTGGCTATTTCTCGTTGATAACTGTCTCCATTTTTCTTAAAGTTTAAGTAGATTCTTCCTCTGTGGCCATCATGTCACACCTCTCACAGTTGTTCTGTTCTTCTTAAACTCTTAACGCTGTAAGCCAAATCTGATGTCCTTTCATCGTTGGAGCCAGTTGTAAACTGCTAACTTTACTATATAAACTCCTTTCCCCTATCTTCTTCCTCCTCTCTCGTCACACACACTTTTTTTCCTTGATGCTTCTTATTTAGTTCTTTCTCCAACCCTCCCCCGCTTTCACCTCGGTCTAATTCTATCCTTTTCCCCTCTAGGCAATTTCTCATTCATCACTGTGTTTTTACAGAGAATAGAAATAATTTTTAATGACATTGAGTGAGAGTATTTTTTTTTGGTTGTAGTGGTTCAGTCTTCCCTTGTGAAGATTTTTATGGCTTACTTTTATTTGATAAAGTTACCTTCTTTTCTATTTTTTTCTCTCCTTCCACACAATTCACAGTATACTACCATGAGTGAGGAAAACCCTCAATGAATAAGCGCTGATCAATTTATTTCTCTGAACATTACCAAACAACAGATATCATCCACCAATGTTTGATCCCCAGGGCAGTTCTTATCTACCTTATTTTACAGATTCCAGAGGTGAAATGATCTATTGTAAAGCAGTGCAAGGATCAGAAGAGAGTTTGTGTTTCCTGGATATATTATGTGACTCCAGGGCATTGTTCTGCTTTCCATTTGAAATCTCAAAGGCTATTGGACTGACAGGAAGTTTTCATTCCTGTTATGAAAGGGTTACTGCCTCCAGTTTGGAAGAGATGTTGCTTAGGGAAACAGCAGCAGATTATAGCAGTAAAGCCAGAAAGATCAGGGAGTCAGAAGTATTACTATGAGATGGAAGGAAATAACTGGTGTGCCTAACTAGCTCAGGGGCGTGTTTGATAGTACCCAGGTATGTCTACAGAATTGGCACCTGTATAGATATTGACCTCTCAGTGTGTGTTTTACTTTTTACTCTTTGAGTTGGACTGCTGTGTTTTCTGTGTCACTGGTAATTCCGTTGACCAAAACAGTTCAATGGAATCACAGCTTGAGTCTTCAAGTTTCCTTCCCTCCGGCCTTGCTGGTTTCTTGCTCATGTTGATATTTAAGAACGTTTTCTTTCAATTCAGCAAAGCTTCCGGATACAAGATTAATTTACACAAATCAGTAGTTCTTCTATACCACAACAGCGACCAAGTTGAGAATCAAATCAAGAACTCAACCCCTTTTACAATACCTGCAAAAAATACATATATACTTAGGAATATACCTAACCAAGGAGGCAAAACACCTCTACAAAGAAAACTACAAAACATTGCTGAAAGATATCATAGACACAAACAAATGGAAATACATCCCATGCTCATGAATGAGTAGAATCAATATTGTGAAAATGACCGTAATGCCAAAACCAATCTACGAATTCAATGCAATCCCCATCAAAATACCACCATCATTCTTCACAGAATTAGAAAAAACAATACTAAAATTCATATGAAACCAAAAAAGAGCCTGCATAGCCAAAGCAAGACTAAGCAAAAACAGAACAAAACAAAACAAAAAACAAAAAAACAAATCTGGAGGAATCACACTACCTGATTTCAAACTATACTATAAGGCCATAGTCACCAAAACAACATGGTACTGGTATAAAAATAGGCACATAGACCAATGGAACAGAATAGAGAACCCAGAAATAAACCCAAATACTTAAGCCAACTTATCTTCAACAAAGCAAACAAAAACAAAGTTGGAGAAAGGACACCCTTTTCAAAAAATGGTGCTGGGATAATTGGCTAGCCACATGTAGGAGAATTAAACTGGATCCTCATCTCTCACCTTATACAAAAATCAACTCAAAATAGATCAAGGACTTAAATCTAAGACCTGAAACTATAAAAATTCTAGAAGATAACATTGGAAAAACCTTCTAGACATTGGCTTAGGCAAGGATTTCATTACCAAGAACCCAAAAGCAAATGCAACAAAAACAAAGATAGGCCAGGTGCGGTGGCTCACGCCTGTAAGCCCAGCAATTTGGGAGGCTGAGGCGGGCGGATCATGAGGTCAGGAGATTGAGACCATCCTGGCTGACACAGTGAAACCCTGTCTCTACTAAAAATACAAAAAATTAGCTGGGCATGGTGGCAGGCGCCTGTAGTCCCAGCTACTCAGGAGGGTGAGGCAGGACAATGGCATGAACCCGGGAGGTGGAGCTTGCAGTGAGCCGAGATCGTGCCACTGGACTCCAGCCTGGGCGACAGAGCAAGACTCTGTCTCAAAAAAAAAAAAAAAAAAAAAAAAGGTGGGACTTAATTAAACTAAAGAGCTTTTGCACTGCAAATGCACTGCAAAAGAAACAGTCAGCAGAGTAGACAGGCAACTCATAGAGCGGGAGAAAATCTTCACAGTGTATACATCTGACAAAGGACTAATATCCAGAATCTACAACGAACTCAAACAAATCAATGAGAAAAAAACAAACAATCCCATCAAAAAGTGGGCTAAAGACATGAATAGACAATTCTCAAAAGAAGATATACAAATGGTGAACAAACATATGAAAAAATGCTCAACATCACTAATGATCAGGGAAATGCAAATGAAAACCACAATGTGGTACCACCTTACTCCTGCAAGAATGGCCATAATCAAAAAGTCAAAAAACAGTAGATGTTAGCATGGATGCGGTGAACAGGGAACACTTCCACACTGCTGGTGGAAATGTAAACTAGTACAACCACTATGGAAAAGTGTGGAAATTCCTTAAAGATCTAAAGGTAGAACTACCATTTGATCCAGCAGTCCCACTACTGGGTAGCTATCTAGAGGAAAAGAAGTCATTATACGAAAAAGATACTTGCACACACATGTTTATAGCAGCACAGTTCACAATTGCAAAATCGTGGAACCAACCCAAATGCCCATCAAAGAAGCTGTGGTATATTTATATGATGGAATACTACTCAGCAATAAAAAGGAATAAATTAACGGCATTTGCAGCAACCTGGATGAGATTAGAGACTATTATTCTAAGCGAAGTAACTCAGGAATGGAAAACCAAACATCACATATTCTCACTGATATGTAGAAGCTAAGGTATGAGGACGCAAAGGCGTAAGAATGATACAGTGGACTTTGGGGACTTGGGGGGATGAGTGGAGGGGGGGCGATTGATAAAAAACTACAAATAGGGTGCAGTATATACTGCTTGGGTGATGGGTGCACCAAAATCTCACAAATCATCACTAAAGGACTTATTCATGTAACCAATACCACCTGTACCCCAATCACTTGTGGGAAAAAAAGTAAAAAAAAAAAAAAAAAAAAAAAAAGAACTTTTTCTTTCAAAAAATGCTGATGAAATGCAAGTTTTTAGCTTCTTTTTTTCTTGTCATTTCCACTGATCTGGGCTGTTTTAGATAGGATGTTTTCAAAGGTTTTATCATACGGCTCTATTCTTTTTGGCTTATTGGACTGCAAGTGTGCTAAGGCCCAGTCATTCAAGATTGATTAGTTATTTGTGGTACTATATGGGCCTTTTGGTGATTGTCATTTCTCAAAAATGATCCAAAAACGATTTTCCACGTTGTTTAAACACACTGTTATTACTCTTAACATCCCAATAGTTATCGAGGTGTTTCTTATTGTCTTTTTCTTTTAATTGGGGTTTTTATTGCATAGGAAAGGGGAAAAGCCCTGATTCAAGCATTTGGATTCAGGTCCTGGAACTGCCACTAACTCTGTGTGATCTCAAGCAACTTGCTTCCTCTCTTTGGGTTCCAGTTTTTTTCATCTGTAAATGAAGAGTTTGGACTGGAATGACTTATAGGTGCTTATTATTGCTAATACTCTGTTACTGTTTATTGTATATTTAGTATGGAAAGATTGTTTGGAAAGTGGATGACATTTTGGCTGGATTTTCCTGTGTATTTCTAAAGACCAAGGCAAGGTGGGAAATCTGACTCCTACTCCTGGGACTTTGGGCTGTAATAATCCTTCCACTGTGGCAAGAGGAGTGAGGATGAGACATTGGTGAAGTTGGCTTTTGTTAAACATTCTGAGCTTCTTCCTTCTCTTTTGTTTGCATATGTTTAGCTTAACTCTGCTTTCAAGTGTGTGTATTTTCGTGGAAATGGTCCTCTTTTTCTTTTACACCAAATTCATGTTCTCATCTTCCTTCTCCCTTACTGAATCATCCATTTCTGAATAGTTAGCAATTTTCAACTTAATGAGGTCTTTCCCCTAAGTGAAGAACACAGCTGTTCCTCCTCTGATACTTTGGCAGCTGCCTCTGCCTTTCCCAAAATGGAATGATTAGCTCTTTCCTTTGATTTTTTAGCTGGCCATTAGTTCAGGACTACTAGCCCATTTCCTGTGTGATGGAACTACCAAATCCCATGGCCAGAATTGTTCCAATTTGCCTTTAGTGCCTTTTAGTCTTCTGGGGACTTAATTCATATGAAGTGGAGGATTTATCAATCTTTCAGAGATCCATTTGCCTCATTATCTCCAGTGATTTCATTGTTCAGCCTTTTGAGATGCTGATCTACGAGGAGAACCTAGCCTGGTGTCCCTGATGTGGTTTTGCTGGAGAAATAGAAGATAAGAAGACCCTCAATGTATTTTGTTCCTGAATCAAATAGCCCTCATTTGTCACAGGATCTCCACTTCAGTTTCTGAAAAGTCCTTTTGCCTGTTCCATTTTAGTCTTATGTACCTGTATTTAAGAAAGTGATTGCTGTTTTTCCTCATGTACTTTGACTTCATCTGCCCCTCCAGCCTTTAATTTTATGATTTCACATCCATTGTTAATTGTTGGGATTTCGTTTTATCGTATGTGTCCCTTACACTTAAGGTATCAAGTCAACTTCTCCACTCCACTCCAATTCCCCTCTCACCTTGTGCTCCCTGTTAATCAACCAAAAGCATTGTGGGTTTAGTAGTGCTGTTCCAAATGTGTGTGGTGCAGCCCGTTTTTGCTTCCCCACCCCAAATGCCTCATTCAATTTAATTCCATATACTTAGCATATTAGGCATCTTGTCAATATTTCCTTTCTGAGGTCTATTTTTAAAATTTGAATGCATTCTGCATGTGTAGGTTTTTTTTTCTTCTTAAATGATGAGATCTACTGCAACAGAGAGCCAGAATTAGCTCTGTGCCTAGGAGGAAAGGAAAGCACAGAGAGAATATTTCTCACATTCTCAGAAGGTGTATGCGAGAGCCAGCCCTTGGCACAATTATTTATACAGTGCCACTATATCTGCCTGCCTGCACCTTCCCCTCCATTTGGGAGCACAGGCATCCAATATTCTCCTTGGATTTTCTTAGTTTCTGCCACCATTAACCCTTCTACTCAGGGCCCTGCATTCCCAGTCTTTCCTCGTTTCCTACTTTCCCCATAAAAACTTACCTGGACCATGTTGCGTTTCCCCAAGATCCTAATTATTTCAAGGGACCTGTTAAATGATCTGTTCTTTCTTTCCAAATAGTATTTGTATCTCAATGTGATGATAATCCAAAAGAATACCTAATGGTGGCATTTGGGTCACCAATGCAGCCTGATGGCTTGATGTCTTCAGGATATGGCCTTTTTCCTAGCATCAGTTCCTTTATATCCCACCAATAGTTGGCTACGTGGTCAAATGATAAGGCTAGCTTGGACTCCATTTATCCCAGAGAGTTAGAGCTGCTTGATGAATAATAATACCTACCTAACATATATTGAATTCTTCCTGAGTGCCAGGCACTGTGTAGCTCAGCTTACATGCATTTCCTCTTTTAGTCATTCCAGCACTTCCTTATGAAGGTCAGTGCTATTAGTCCTGACTTACGGAAGGGAAAAAAGGCACACAGAGTAACTTTAAGTAACTTCTATAGGATAGGGCTGTTAAGTCTTAGATCTAGGACTCTAAGGTAGTCTCGCTCCAGAGCCCATAGTCTTAGACTCTTTGCTGCACTGCCTCTGGGAAAAGGATGGTACCTTTTTCACATGTACACTTCACTCAGAAGAGCTAACTTCAGATGTGCTGCTGGGTAGTAAGCTTCCCTTTGGCAAGGAACAGATGAAGTCTTGAGTTGCTCCAGTAGATCTGGCTCATATCTCCTCCTTTCTGGAGAGAAGTTTGCCTTTGGACACAATGCTGCAGCAGAAAGGTTTGCCTTTGCTTTTCTGCACCCCAAAAACTTAGCAGTATTAAAAACTTTCTTCACCAGTCCCTGTAGTTTTAAGTCATCAGTAGGGATATTTGCCAAATGCTTAGGACCAAGCTTACACTCTATCTTTTCTCTACCTTCAGAGCTGAGGGAGCTATGTATATGTGTGTGGGAAGGAGGCTCTCTTTGGTGTTGGTGAGCATGAATATGACAGACTCAGGGTGGGGGGGTACATGAAGGGGAGAGCAGACTCACCCACACTCTCAAGGCAAATATGGTTAGAAACCCTGCTTCACTCAGGTAGCGCTAGTCTCTTCACTATAAGTAGGTTTTTTTGTTTTTGTTTTTTTTAAATATGGTGATACAATGAATTGTTTTCTGAGGTGGATGGTTGTGTTTTCTGTTATTACTGCTTTTCCTTCTGGACTGAACTTTTATTGGCTGCTGCTTACTTACTAGCAGACAGAATGCTTCACACCTGTGGGCTGCTGCAATCATGACAATGAACATTCTGTTCAGAAGGGGAGCATTCATTCTCTTTCCCAGAAGCCGTTACCCCAACATTGAGAATTTAATGCATTCGTTTGTTCTTTAGATAAATAGGATTAAATTCAGAATAAAGCAAGGAGTAGTCTTAGTCTGTACTTTGCATGATTTTCAGGGTCTGCACAGTTCCAGCTGTGTAAACATGATTGCAGAACTTAAGTATTGTCTAATGGGGGAGGATTTCAATTTAGGAGTGGCACACCATAGCTGGGCTGGAGCCAGACATTCTTCCACCCACTTCAGTCCACACCCTGCGGAGTCGGCTTGCTCAGCTCCTAGAGTCAGAAGTGAAGATGGGGCAGCTGGAGTTAATTATACTGTTTTATAGCTTCTTATCAGTAGGGGATGAGAACTAGGCAAGGGCTAGGAAAATCTAAAATTATATCCTCAAATATGCTCCAGTTATGGCAGTAGGAAACAAAGAAATGGAAGACATTGGACAAAATAAGGCAGCCCCAAATATTAAATATGACAAGAAAAAATCCAATAAAATATCTATTGAAATTGTAGCTACATTTATATTCCAATTGATTCTTTTTTGTGGTCACTGAAAGCAAGAGTAGAGAAATATTGTATTGATTGTAAAAGATTGATTTGTTCTAATATTTGGACTCAGTTTTGTTTTCTTGAGATTTGTTTAAATAATGAATAGATAAGTAATGCTAAAGACTTCTAATAAAGGAGCACTATTATTATGGAAGGAAATGCAATTTCTTCATAACAAATACAAATATTATGGATCAACCAATTCCTTTGTCCTTGTTCCTCCACCCACAATTATGTACAGTGTTGGCTCTGCTCAGTTCAATAGAGTCTTAGATCTAGTAATTGTTCTGTCTCTCTAAAGAGGAACATGGGGATACGTATTCCTGAGCCCTAAAGGATGGGATTTCTGATGATATAGCAGGTTTCGTTTGATGCCATAGATTCTCCAGGTTATTCTTGGGGGAGTATCATTGATAGTTAACACAAAGGTACTTGGCTTCCTGCTGGATATGAATGTCAAGACATGGTCCTGATCAAGGAAGAAAACAAAGCGTTACCTTTTGAATGTGCTGGGGATTCTAATGCATTTAGGAATAACCCAATCAATGATATTGGTTCCTATTACAACTGGCTATTGAAAAACTATTTTTCTGAGAAGCTCACTTCAAAATGTCTCTGAGACAGAATATTCTTTTATAGGATGGGGAGCTCTGGATTGAAAAAGAGAAATGCTAGGCTGATAAATCACTGAGTTTGAATCATATGGAAAGTGTTCAAGAACAGAAAGAGAGGAAATTTCAATAAATTACTGGTGATGCAATATTGGATGGTCAGGGTGGTAAGACACTCACTAGAGATTTCCAGTCTATGATGTACACACATGCATTATTTTGTTCACTAGTTGTGGTAGCCTGAAGAGGCAGAAACATGCCTCCAGAATACCAGCAGGGCATAGGGGAACCCCTCCATCATCCATCATATTCAACTATAGTCGGGGGGTGATCCTCTCAATATTGCCCGTGTGGTATCTCTGGACCTTGGGACTGGGATGCCTATTAGTGCTTCACTGAATTCTGTATTTGTAGCATGTGCATTGTAGCATGTATATACCATAACACTTAGCTTGTGGATGCTTGTCTGAATCATTAGGTATGAACATTATGGGTGCCATAATAGCACAGGAATTCCTGCAACTAAAAAGGAAACATACGGCTTGTACTTCATCCACAATCACTTACACTTAAGCTATTGATAGTTGATTGGGATATGTGAACTGCTGGGCTTATGCCATGGGACTTCTAAGCATATTTGGTGGGCGGAACAGACAGGGAGGCTGTAGATTTTGGCAAGCTGTGGTTCCCATTAGTCAGGCTGACTGTATCTGACAGTAGAGATCCCAATTCACCAAGATGAAGCTTACTTCTCTAGGTTTTGGCTGATGGCCCAACAATCTTGACGGGAAGGACAGGAGAGGACCAATGTTACGTTAGGCTGTGAGTTTCTAATGAGCAAATAGTTGAATGGTTTACTGAGTACCCTGTTGGTTTTTTGGTAGGGTAAACACAAAATTCATAATTTGAGAGACATGTAAGACTTGAAATTTTCTTTTATAGTACCTGTTAGCCATTCATTCTCCTAATAGGGAAATGTGGGCTCTTTTATAGGGTGTGCATATTATGTAGTTGTACAGCTAATACTCTGTGTTTTTCTTGTAAGGGGTGCTGATAACATACCCTACTAAGAAAATTCCAGGCACAGCTGTTTCTAATAGGTGCCCCGCCCCACAGAATTGTCAGGCTTACTCTCAAGGTTCTTTGGTGGGAAGGAGGATTTTCTGGCAGAGTCTTGGCCACTGCCATTGTCTCAGATTGCCTCCCTGTAGCTTCCTTGGAGGTATGAGTTTCTAAGCAGAAAGATTTGCTGTGATGAGGGAAGGCCACAAAACTGAAGGAAGAGAGATGAGGTCTGTATAGAACTAAGTGAGAGGCTATTTTGGTCATGGCAGAGATGAGC
The DNA here is from genome assembly GCF_009828535.3 of Hylobates moloch. NCBI lineage: Eukaryota > Metazoa > Chordata > Mammalia > Primates > Hylobatidae > Hylobates > Hylobates moloch. The sequence goes on along the minus strand of NW_026652282.1, from coordinate 83,151,932 downwards.
TGAACACTGTGGAATGGAGACAAGATGAGAAGAGGAGTGGGAATCAATTCATGAAAGCAGTTATTATTTATAAGTTGGAATAAAAGGTTCATTGAACTCCAGGGGACCCTTCTTATATGAAATGCTTGTGAATATGTTGAAATTTTGTAAAGGCAATTCAATCTTAAATACACTGGGGGAGCTGACAACCTGCAGTTCATGGATTATTCTATCTAGTGTACAATCACTCTTCTATTCTCCTACCCTGGACATTCTTCCGGGTGTGGTCAAGAGAAAGCGGATAGAACAGATGGAATATTTCCTCTCAGGAGAGTTCAAGAGCTTCCTTAAACAAAGGCAAGATGTGAGCATAACCTTTTACTTTCTAAACAACTTTTTCTGAGAGCTACCTGGAAAAATTTCTAGCTTCCTCACAGATCCAAGTAATTTCTGAAAATATTTAGAGACTAGTAATCGTTTTTTAAAAATCAAAGTTGGTTTGTGCTAAAAATATCATCTGGACAGTCTGTGTCTAGTTGAGTGGGGAAGAAAAAAAGGCAGGCTCTTGGTATCAATCTTTATTCCCTCTGTAAACACACATGACCAGAAGAGAAGGCTGTTATTAATGGTAATGCAGACCAGAAAAAAGGGTATTATTTTCAGTCTGTTGAACAGTACAAAAATGCTTCTCAAGCACTGTGTTCAGATGTTTCTTTTTATTAGCCGTCACACAAGGAATTAGACTCATTTCAAACAGTTCGTTTCCCCACTCTTGTCTCCGTAAAATCGTTACTCATGAGTGGTTTCTTTGTTGAAATACTGCTGACCTCCCATATTGGAATGCACAACAGGGTGTTAAAAATATAAACTTTTTAGTTTGCATAAACTCTGGAAGAAGGGGGACAAAGATTCCCCAGGAGAATAAAACCATTCGTCAATGTCCTTGTTTATTAGTGTCCTATAAGCATCTTATTCAGGAAGCTATGTCAGCATTACAATTCTGTATAGACTTTGTGTGTGTGTGTGTGTGTGTGTGTGTGTGATTAACAGCAGAGGGCTCTTTGAATTCCAGCAGGAGGTTTTAAAATATAATTCTTCATCTGCCCCTCTTTCTTGTCCTTTCCAACCCTTTTCTACCTCCCTTCTCACCACTGACCCATCCAGGGCCATTAGGATAGATAAAGGAGTTGTGCCATGTCTTAATATATGAGCAAATGATGATCCTTAGCTCTTCAGCTAGGCGCTGTTTGCATTTTGCCAAAGGTGATTATTTTATCTGCAGTTTTAATAGCAAACCAGATTATTTGCTGTTCACTAACTGATGAAAGCAAATAAAAAAAGATTGCAAAGTGGAATTAAGGGGATAAGAAAGTACTAGAGCCAAAGAAGGCTTTTTCTTTAATTAATAATTTCCATTTACTCTTAGAATATTTTTATGCTAGAGTTCAACATCTTATATTAAACATGTGTGCACCCTTCCTCTTATAACTGCCGAATTGGAATCTCAGAATGGAAATCATGTAGGCTTGAATGGAGCTTCAAATTCTCCCAGTGTTGTCTTATTGTCTGTACACAGAACTAGACTCCTCAGGGCTTCCCCCACCACAGCATGGCATTCCTCCATTAGCCCCATGTTTCCCAGACCCAGTCATGAAGAACTGGCATTTTAACCAACAAGTAGAAAACACAATACAATTGGAGTTCAGGAGATGCAATGTTTTGGAAAAACAGATTATTCCAAGAGTGTAAAGTTACATGATCTAAAGATGGACAAAACATTTAAATTTACCAGCCTGGTTTTCAGTAATTTTTTGATTTGTTCAATTAATTTGTGAATGAGAATGCGTCTTAAGGATGATGAGGACTGGTGGTAGTGGTGGTGAATGCGCGTGTGTGTGTGTGTGATTTTGTGGCCATGATCCAGGCTTACTATGCATCAGCTCCTAAGGAGATTTTTATAGAGCTGTGTCTGAGTGTCTTAATTCAGGTCATCTCAACCAGAGAGCCTTCTGCTACTCCTACGTGCAAAGGCTCGAGTCAGCTCAGAAAAAGTTCTCACAGCTGTGGCCCAGATAGATTCCAAGACTTCTCTGAAACTTCAGATGGAAGAGCCATTCTCTCTATTAAAGAAGAGTTGGGCAAGCTGGAGGCCAGAGGATTACATTGTAATCTTCATGTGCTGAAAGGTGTAAAGAATCTTTTCTTCTTAATAAGAGCACTGGGACAAGCATAGGGTGCCTTCAAATTATCAGACTTCCTCAAACAATAGATCAATTAGCCTTTCTTCTGAATTTGTGTAATTGTTTTTGAGGCAACACCCTGAAAAAATACAGCTTACTTTTTCCGACTAGTATAATTAAGTGGACAAATGGAAAAAGCATCATTCAAAGTAAATTTTAAAGAAAAGAGCAAAAGAGTAAAATTTAGCATTATCCATGGAAGATGGATAATGACAAGTAAACACAGAGGGTGGTGTTTGATCCCTTCGATTTTGGTATTCATTATTCATAGTTATTATTCATAAATTCCAACACAAATGTTAGGCTTGTGCCCCAGTGACACATTTGCATTTTATTTTAAGTTGATTTCTACCTGGTTTTGCAAACAAGGATTTAATGATTTGGACTGCCTCTCACTCTTCCTCTGTTGCTTGTCTTTTCATATACAGTGCTGGCTTCTAACCCCTTTTACACCCTTTGTCTCCATCATCAGTCTTGCTCTCCCACCCAATGTTTTACTCTCTCTCTCTTTCTCTCTTCTCTCTCTCTCTCTCTATGTTTTAGGAAAAAAGATTTCTAACGTGGAAAACTGATATTTGAATAGAGTCCCCTAAGGCTATCAATTTACTTTTAATTTGTCTGGAGCTAAGCTTTTCTTTGTTGCAATGAGGAAGGATTAAAACTGCTGTAAAATTTATTAGCTTCCAGAAAGATATTTGAAATGAATTTTTTTAATGATTGTGCTGTTTGCTGTACCCAGAAGCAGTGTCATCACAACTACAGTATTCCAGATGGTTCCTGAAGTTACACTGAAACATCAAGATAATGCTAGACTTCTTTATGACGCCTCTATTGGTAATGAATAGTCCATCCCAGGTAGCTAATATATATTAATTAATATATATTTGTTTCCAATGACCATTTCTAGTGATACCCAGCTGGTGACAAAACACACACACTATCCCTTTGAATCCTTACAAGAGACAGTGATTGGTTTACTGAGCTCTTTATTTTCCAAATGTGGAAGAAGTGATTGGAGATTTACTAATGCTGTTTCTTAGCTTCCCTACCCAGTCCTAGGAACATATTGGTAGTCAAGAACCTTTAAGGAATTTAGAAGTTACAGTTGCAACATTTTTCATTGACTCATGTATAGTATGGCCTGTTCTACAAAACTGAATGTCCTGGGACTTGACTGAAGGAAGTGTCAGTTCCTGTTAAGGGGAATACCAGCTGCTGGGTGCCTTTTTTGTTCCATTCAACAGTAAGTTTTCATTAGAAAATGGAAGATTTTTCTCTTGGCCAACGTGCTCTGTCTACTCTTGCTTTCTGTGTCAGTCTTATGTGTGCCATCCTCACTATGTATTCTCCTAGAAGCTCATGACCATCATAAAAGTGGCTTCTTCACAAGCTGATGATCTGCTAGCAGTTTCCTTATTTTCCACGAAAGAGTAAAACCAAGTTGGAGATAACTTTAGGTTCAGAACTACTCTTTTTTTTAATCATTATTATTATACTTTAAATTTTAGGGTACATGTGCACAATGTGCAGGTTTGTTACACATGTATCCATGTGCCATGTTGGTGTGCTGTACCCATTAACTCGTCATTTAGCATTAGGTATATCTCCTAATGCTGTCCCTCTCCCCTCCCCCCACCCCACAACAGTCCCCGGAGTGTGATGTTCCCCTTCCTGTGTCCATGTGTTCTCATTGTTCAATTCCCACCTATG
>NW_026652282.1:83138861-83147947 GCF_009828535.3 Hylobates moloch | reverse complement strand
ATATATATATATATATATATATATATACGGCAGCAGGCAGAATGGCCCCCCAAAAACGTTCACCTCCTAAACCTTGGAATCTGGGAAAAGGAACTTTGTAAATGTGATTTGGGTTAAGGAATTTAATATGAGAAGATTATCCAGGATTATCAGGTGTGTTCAATCTAATCATGTGTGTTCTTAAGAGCAGAAGAGGACAGCAGAAGAGGAGGGACAGAGGGAGGTACGACTACAGAAGAATGGTCCAAGAAATGAGGCATTGCTGACTTTGAAGATGGAGAACGGGGGCCACAAGCCAAGGAATGCAGATGTCCTCTTGAAGCTGGAAAAAACAAGGAAATGGATTCTCCCCTAGAGGTTCTAGATAGAAACACAGTCCTGCTGACACATCAATCTTAGTCCAACCAGACCCATTTCAGACACATATATATACACATACTGAAAGGATGTGTAATGAAATAACAGTTACCTCTGTTTGGTGTGGTTATAGAAGTGTATGTTGCTCTTTTTCTTTTTTCGATTACAAAATATTTCAGGTACAAAATAGATTTAGGTATAGATATATAGATAGTATATTTTTGTATATGTATGCATATATATAAATACACACACACACACACACACACAAAGTTTTACCGCCCACCCCTTGGATATATTTTCTTAATCCATTGCTCCTTTCCTCCCTGCCCCTCCAAGTCTTAGCTATTTATTATCTTTATTTTGGTGTCTAATATTTCCATGTGTGCTTTTAAATGTCTACTAAATGGACATGTAGTATAATCTGGGAACAATATTCAGTATTTTCATTTGTTTAACTTTATATAAATGACATAATAGTCTACATATTATTTTACCACTTGCATTTTTTATTCGAAGTGTTTTGTCAGGCTTACTCATTTTCATACACATAGTTCTGTAGTATCCACTTTCAGTGACATTTCACTTTTGGTGCCATGACCACACCACACCATTGTGTAATTAAATCGGGATTTATTTAATCATTCTCTTGTTCATGTACATTTAGGATGTTTCTAATATTTTACTACTAAAACAATGCTTGCAAAATTGACAAATGACAATCTTATTAAACTAAAGAGCTCTACACAACAAAAGAAACTATCATCAGAGTGAACAGGCAACCTACAGAATGGGAGAAAATTTTTGCAATCTATCCATCTGACAAAGGGCTAATATCCAGAATCTACAATGAACTTAAACATATTTACAGGAAAAAAGACAAACCACCTCATCAAAAAGTGGGCATAGGATATGAACACATGCGTCTCAAAAGAAGACATTTGTGTGGCCAACAAACATATGAAAAAAAGCTCAACGTCACTGATCATCACTAAAACCACAATGAGATACCATCTCATGCCAGTCAGAATGGTAATTATTAAAAAGTCAAGAAACAATAGATGCAGGAGAGGCTGTGGAGAAATAGGAACACTTTTACACTGTTGGTGGGAATGTAAATTAGTTCAACCATTGTGGAAGGCAGTAAGGAGATTCCTCAAGGATCTAGAACCAGAAATACCATTTGACCCTGCAATCCCATTACTAGGTATACACCCAAAGGATTATAAACCATTCCACTATAAAGACACATGCACATGTGTGTTTATTGCAGAACTATTTACAATAGCAAAGACATGGAACCAACCCAATGCCCATCAATGATAGACTGGATAAAGAAAATGTGGTACATATACATCATGGAATACTATGCAGCCATAAAAAGAAATGAGATCATGTCCTTTCCAGGGACATGGATGAAGCTGGAAGCCATCATCCTCAGCAAACTAACACAGGAACAGAAAATCAAACATTGCATGTTCTCACTCATAAGTGAGAGCTGAACATTAAGAACACATGGACACAGAGAGGGGAACAACACACACCAGGGCCTGTTGTGGGGTGGGGAGTAACGGGAGGAAACTTAGAGGACAGATCAATAGGTGCAGCAAATCACCATGGCACACGTATACCTATGTAACAAACCGTCACATTCTGCACATGTATCCTGTTTTTATTTTCAGGAAAAATAAAGAAATGTGATTAAGAAAAAAATGAATTAATAAACACACACACATGCAAAACAATGCTTCCGTGAACAATCTTGCACAGATATCCTTGTGCTTACCTAATGAAATTTCTTAGGATGAGAACCCATTGGTCCGTTGGAACTTCTAGGAGGCTTTGTTTACACTGTGAGGGGTAAACCGCCTACCCAAGCCTCAGTAATGGTGGACGCCCCTCCCCCCACTAAGCTCAAGCATCCCAGGTCAATTTCAGACTGCTGTGCTGGCAACGAGAATTTCAAGCCAGTGGATCTTAGCTTGCTGGGCTCCGTGGGGGTGGGATCTGCTGAGCTAGACCACTTGGCTCCCTGGCTTCAGCCCCCTTTCCAGGGGAGTGAATGGTTCTGTCTCGCTGGCGTTTCAAATGCCACTGGGGTATTAAAAAAAAAAAAAAACAAAAACAAAAAAAAAAAAAAAACCCCTACAGCTAGCTTGGTGTCTGCCCAAATGGCAGCCAAGTTTTGTGATTGCAACCCAGGGCCCTGGTGGCTTAGGCAGGGAATCTCCAGAGGGAATCTCCTGGTCTGCGGGTTGGGTTGCGAAGATTGTTGGAAGAGCATAGTATCTCGGCCAGAGTGCCCTGTTCTTCAATGCAGAGTCCCTCACGGCTTCCCTTGGCTAGGAAGAGGGAGTTCCCCGACCCCTTGCACTTCCCTGGGTGAGGCAATGCCCCACCCTGCTTCAGCTCATTCTCTGTGGGCTGCACCCACTATCTAACCACTCCCAATGAGATGAGACGGGTACCTCAATTGGAAATACAGAAATCACCCACCTTCTGGGTTGATCTCGCCAGGAGCAGCAGACAGGAGCTGTTACTATTCGGCCATCTTGCCAGCCACCGCCTATTTGCCAGCTCTTCTTACATCTTACTCCCTGTTTCTGAATTCAGTGTTGTTCATTATTTCAACCTCACTTTGAAGCCATTATTCAATTTTCTTCTGATTTCTATTGTTGCTGTTGAGAATTCTGCTGTCAGGCTAATTGTCATTCCTTGCTGTTAAACAGTCCTATTTCTCTGCTACCTTCTAAGCTCTTCTTTGTGCTTGATGCTCTGTGGTTGCACCATGATGAGTCAAAGTAAAAATTTATTTCTACTTTTCCTGCTAGGGATCCATTATACTTCCACAATGTGGATTCAATTCTTTCCTCAATGCTATAAATTTTTTAGTCATTGTTTCCTTGAATTTTGTTTTCCCCTTATTCTCTATTCTCTCTGTGTAACGTCAATCATATATATAACATGAATGTGTGTGTATAAATTTGGCATTTCATGTGTTTTTATTATAAATACACACACACACACACACACACACACACACACCTTCTCTATGTCTCTTAACCTTAGTTTTGTTTCCGATCTATGTTTCATTCTGGCTAATTTCATCCAATCTCTTTCAGTTTAATTACTTCTCTTTTGAGCTGCCTCTAATTTGCTATTATATCTATTGAGGACTTTTAAAATTTCAATGTCTATATTTTTATTTTGGATATTTTATTATTTATAATCTACCTGCTTATATAGTTTATTATTATTATCTTTAATGTTTTCAGTCCTTTATCTTATTTCTGTTATGGTTCTAAACATTCTAACTTGATGGACTCTATTGGATTGTTCTATTTTATTATATTCTTGGGATTGTAATCCTGCTTCTTATCGTACTTCCACATCTCATGGTGACGTGGTTTTTGCTTCATTTTGTTTTGTTTTATATGATATTGGGTGGCAAGCTCTTCTTCAGCAGGACCTTATATATAGAACTCTTTTGCAGCCTGGTTTTATCACTGCCCTGGAAACAATTCTATGTCGAATTTTTTGCCTTGCAGATGCCTAACTAAATTCTGCAGGTAGTGTAAATAAAAACTCTGGACCTATGAGAGTCATAGACCTGTTGATATAAATTTTCAGGAGAAACTTTTTTCTCACCCAGATCCTAGACAAAGATAAGCTTCTTTGTTGTTTCCTAGTATTACGGCATGTACTTTTTATTTATTTTTCTCATTGACTTATACATTAAAGTTGTAACCTTTCAAAGTTATGGCTTTATGTGAGAGGCACTTTTCCTTACTCAAGGTTTTATCTCTTTTCCCCAAATACATGTTAAAACATAAGCTTTTAGACTGAGCATGATACACCCTCTACCTCTTAGTCCATTTTGTGTTTCTATAACAGAATACTTGAGGCTGGGTAATTTGTAATGAAAAGAATGTTATTTAGTTCACAATTCTGCAGGCTAAGTACAAGAAGCATGGTGGTGCCAGCAGCTGCTGCACTTCTGGTGAAGGCTACATGCTAGGTCAAAACATAGTGGAGAAGGTCAAAGCAAAAGTAGTCACATGCTAAATGAGGGGCATCTTGGCTTTATAACCACTCAGTCTGGAGAGAACTAACCCGTTCCACAAGAACTAACCAAGTCTTGCCAGAGCAAGAACTCACTACCACAAGAACTCACTACAGTGAGAATGGCACCAAGCTATTCATAAGGGATCTGACCCCATGACCCAAACACCTCCCATGAGGCCACACCTCTCAATGCTACCAGTTTGGAGATTAAATTTCAGCATGAGTTTTGGTGGGGACAAACTCAAACCATAGCAACCCCCACCGAGGGCATCCACATCATAAAATATGTGTTTACCCCTCAATTTTTAGCTCCCACTTTATTTCTGGATCCTAGAAATATTCTTCGTTTCCTTTAGCGATAAGTTACATATTTAATAGGTGGTTTGTTATGATTTATCTAACATTTCCAGAACCTTCCTAGAGCACACTCATAGTATCTAATTTGCATTAAGTCCTTTGATATTGTTAAATAAAAATTTTAAATTCATTTTAAAAGAAGGGCCAGATAGAAACATAAATGAAATTTTAAAATAATACTGAAATAGGAAAGGCTTTTCTAATGAAGATATAAAATACAGAATCTCTGAAGAAAATATTTGACACATTTAGCTACATAAAAATTAAAACCTTCTGTATGACAAAGAACAATTACCATTACAAAGGCAGAAAACAAACGAAAAATTAAGAACAAATGTTTGCTATGTAGTTGACAGAGAAAAATGGCTAATTTCTTTTGTATTCAAAGAACTCTTAAAATTCATTAAGAAAAACATATAAATAGAAAATGTGTGGTTCACAGAATAAGAAATGCAAATCATAAGTAAATATAGAAATACATATTCAACCTCACCTGTAATTAAATAAATGCAAAATAAAACAACATGATATCACTTTTCCGCCCATTAAGTTGTCAAAGACTGTGAAAATATAAATATCTTTAAAGCTATATATGGGTATATGTATGTGTACAAATATTATATATGCATACAAAGTTTCTGGAAAAATATATAAGAAACTTAACAGTGACTACTGACTACTACTGAATAAGGATAGGTGAGAAAGGAGGAGAATTTTTACTTTTCACCTTTCTCTTTAAAATTCAGATTTAAACAATAACAGGAATTACTTTTGAAATGAAAACAGAAATGATAATAAAAATAATAACAACAATAATAAATGCCAAAAGGAATGGGGCTGTACTGCATACATACATGGAAGCAAAGAGGAAATGAAGCGGGAAGGCTGAGATCTAAGCAAGCACTGAGCTACTGTTTTCTGGCTGCTCCTAGAGATATTGCCCAAATAGAGATGAGAGGCAAAGTGGCTATGAAGCTACAGGCTGTTCAATGGGAAAAGTAATGCCTAATTAGCCCATGCTTATTTCTATGGCAAAACTGTTGCCACATTCCATCCTGCACTGTAATTCTCTGTGTTAATTTGACTATTTTCATTTTCGTGTACATTAATTGTAACTGTGTTCTTTCAATCCTTTTCTGAGGAATACAGGTGGCAGCCATTATCATTAGCTATTTACCAAGTGCACAGACGTATTGAAAAGATTTGTTAATATAAAAAAGGAAGAAAACAGACATTTGTTAGCAAGAATTACGTTTGGAGAAATTCAAACATGATTGAATCCCTTTCTCTTCCAACTCAACCTGTAAGCCCTTAATCTCAATCCAAATGTTCAAGCTCCTCTAAGATACTGGCCTTTCATTTTCATAAAGCATATAGTATACAGGTTGAGAAGAAAGGGAAAAGCTTTGTCATCAAATTGGGTTCAAATCCAGGCTCTCCAACTTTCCAGCTTTGTGAGCTTGAAGAAATTGCTTAAGTTATCTGAGTTTCAAGTACAGTTTCCTCATTTGTAAGATGGAGATTATGAAAGCACCTACAGGGGTATTAGGAGAATTAAACAAGACAACTAGCTTGTAAAGCACTTAGTACAGTGTTTGGCAAATGGTAAACAATCCATAAATGTGAATGACCAATCAATTGTATATTAAGGGCCCAGAACTATGTTACAATGATGTAAGGGATACTCTCATCTCTTACAATGCTGTTGTGTAGAAGCACACGTAAATTCCAAGCTTTAGCTATTGAAACCGTATATTGCTGATTGGTAAGTACCCAGTCAACCTCACTCTCAAAAATGTTCAGCAGCCCCAAAGCACAAAGCTCCTCTTGTCAACAATGGGTCCACTAATGCAACATTTTGAAGAGGTGGTGGGAGGGTCCATCGTGGGCACGGAAAGAAAAGGAAATTCAGTGAATGAGAAAAATCAGGCCTTCAGTAGGACTGAATAGTCCAAATCTACAACACTGATTATTCTCATGGCATATGATCTAAAAACAAGTCACTAATTACACTTTTACAGCTTTATAAAGCCAGGCCTACAACTATCTGATTTTGTTGATTTTGCATGGGCTACCCAGCTAGCAAGGTAATCCCTGCAGAAGAGACAAGGCCACCACTTCCACAGGTGTTTCCCAGAAAAAACAATACATCAATCAAGTGGCTTACACACAGAAAACAACTGCCTCTGATGCTGCTGGAGGTGGTGGTGGAGACGATGATAATGACTACATCAACTGCTAATGAATTCCAGGAGTGTTCTTACAATGTCCTTATAACAAGATTGGGACTAGTAAAAATCTCATAGAAGCACAAAGTGTTAAAGCATCAAAGGACATTAGGTCTCTTAAAGTGTGGTCTGTGGCTTACACATATCAGAATTATTTGGGGGTGGGTACCTGTTAAAATGCAGATTCCTGAACTCACTTGAGTTCAGATATATTCATTTTCATCAAGCTTTCTGGGTGATTCTTATGTCAAAAGTATGAAAGCCGTGCCTTTAAAGACCATAATTTCATTTTTCAAAACATAATCTTCAATTAGGTAGAAAGTTACCAGCCATGGAATAACAACAACAAAAAAACATGCTTCTTGAAAGCAGCATAAGAAAAGAGCATGCGTGTAAAATCAGACAAATCTGTGTTCAAATTGCACTTGTGCTAAGTAAAGCCAAACTTACATGATCAAGTAATTTTCAACAAGGGCACCAAGAGGAGACAACAGGGAGAGGATAATGTCTTCAATAAATGGTGCTGGAAAAACTGGATTTCCACATGTAGAAGAATGAAATTAGACCCTTGTCTTACACCATACACAAAAATCAACTCAAAATGGATAAAAGACCTAAATATAAGACCTGAAATCATAAAACTCCTAGAAGAGAACATAGGGGGAAAGCTCCTTGACATTGGCCTTGGCAATAATTTATATATATATATATATATATGTACACATATACACACACACACACACACACACACACACATCTCACACCAAAAGCTCGGGCTACAAAAGCAAAAACAAAGAGGACTACATCAAACTAAAAACCTTCAGCACAGCAAATGAAACAATCAATAAAATGAAACGGCAACTTACAGATTGGGAAAAAAATATTTGCAAACCATATATCTCATAAGGGATTAATAACTAAACTTTATAAAGAACTCATACAATTCCATAGTAGGGGAAAAAACCCAATTTCAAAATGAGCAAATGATCTGAATAGACACTTCTCCAAAGAAGACATAAAAATGGCCAACAGGTATATGAAAAGGTACTCAACATCGTTAATTATCAGGGATATGCAAATCAAAACCACAATGATATACCACCTCACATCCATGAAGATGGCTATTATCAAAAAGTCAGGAGGAGGCAACAAATGCTGGCGACAGTGTGGAGAAAAGGGAACTCTAGTATACTACTGGAGGGAATGTAGATTGATGTAGCCATTATGAAAAACAGTATGGATGTTCCTAAAGAAATAAAAAATAGAACTGCTATATGTCCCAACATTCCTTCTTCTGGGCATATATTCAAAGAAAATGAAATCATCATCTCATAAAGATATCTGCACTCCCAAATTCAATGTAGCATTATTTACAATAGCCAATCTCTGTAAACAACCTAAGTGTACATTAACAGATGAATGGATAAAGAAACTGTGGTATATATACAAAACAGAATATTATTCAGCTTTAAAAAAGGAGATCTTGTCATTTGCCACAATATGGATGAAACTGAAGGGAATTATACCAAGTGAAATAAGCCAGACATAGAAAGATAAATATTTCCTGATCTCATAGTGGAATCTAAAATAAAACTCAAATATACAGAGAAAATAAAACTGGTTACCAGGGGCAGGGTTGGAGGACGAAATGGAACCTTGTTTCCTTCTCTGATGTAGATCAGAGGTTGCAAAGTAACAGATATATAGGATGAATAAGTCTAGAGATCTAATGTACAACATGGAGACTATATAGTTAATAAAATTGTACTGTATTTGGGATCCTTGCTAAATGACTAGACTTTAGCTGCTCTTGACACAAAAACAAAAAAAGGTAACTATGTGAGACAACAGATATGTTAATTTGCTTCACCACTGTAGTAGTCCATGATCGCATTGTTGTAAAGAAATACCTGAGACTGGCCAGGCGTGGTGGCTCACGCCTGTAATCTCAGCACTTTGGGAGGCCGAGGCAGGCAGATCAAGAGGTCAGGAGATCAAGACCATCCTGGCTAACACGGTGAAACCCCGTCTCTACTAAAAAAAAAAAAAAAATACAAAAAAATAGCCAGGCGTGGTGAC
>NW_026652282.1:83130865-83138698 GCF_009828535.3 Hylobates moloch | reverse complement strand
AAAAAAACTTCCTGCAGCTAGCTCAGTGTCTGCCCCAAATGGCCGCCCAGTTTTGTGCTTGAAACCCAGGGCCCTGGAGGCGTAGGTACCTGAGGGAATTTCCTGGTCTGTGGATTGTGATGACCGTGGAAAAAGTGTAGTATCTGGGCTGGAGTGCACCATTTCTCACAGCACAGTCCCTCATGGCTTCCCTTGGCTAGGAGAGGGAGCTCCCCCCCAACCGCTTGTGCTTCCCAGGTGAGAGATCGCCCCACCCTGCTTCAGCTCACCCTCCGTGGGCTGCTCCCATTGTCTAACCAGTCTCAATGAGATGAGCTGGGTACCTCAGTTGGAAATGCAGAAATCACCCACCTTCTGCATTGATCTTGCTGGGAGCTGCAGACCAGAGCTGTTCCTATTTGGCCATCTTTCCAGCCTCCCTAATTCATTTATTTTGGAGGCACAGAGAGATTAAGTAACTTCCCTGGGTCACACAGCTGGTGGGTAGAGAGAGGAGTTGAACCTAGGGAGTCTAGTAACCACAGCTCATGACCTTTAACCTCTACATTATAATGATATATAATGATATGCTATATATGTGAAGGATTTAACAAGGAGCCCCGGAAATAATGGATGATCAAGAGGGATAAAGAAGCCCCCTACCTGTTTGTCCACAGGAAACCATGGTATATGCTACAGAAAGAATACAGACTTTGGAGTAGGAGGCAAAATTCCAGATCTGTTACCACCTGTGTTACTAAAACAAAGTCACTCTTCCTCTCTGAACTCCAGCTTACTCATCTGCAAAATGGGGCTGATCATAGAACCAACTTCATATGATTGCTGTGAGGAACTAACGGCCTCTGTAGATGCTCAGCAAATGCCTGTTTACTTCCTCATTGTTTACATCCATCATTTGACACCTATGCTGCCTCATATTGCTGCTTCTCTCTTGGTTTGTGGGTCCTATCTCTCCTGGTCTATGATAAGCCCTTAAGGACTAAGACCATACTCTAAACCTCTTGATAACCCTTTAGCATAATGCTATGCCCACTAAAAGTCCTCATTAATTGAATTCTTAACCTCCACTGGGCATGTACTCAGGCAGGCACTATGTTATGTTCTCAAATGCATTATCTCCTTCAAGTCTTACAACTATTATCTGTGTTTGCTAATGAATTTTATGTTTTCAGGCATAAAATCTCCACTGAGAAAAGAGACATGTCCTTTTCTTTCAGGCTAATTTCAATGGGTGAGGATAATTTCAGAGTCTTCCAAACCCCTTTGTTGGCTGGTAGAAATAAAACTTCTTTTGCCCTCCCCTCTAGATACCCTTGACTTACTGACATTTTCTAAACAATCGTCAGTGTTTGTGCAGGTGGGAGCCAGGTTCTTTTTCTGGGGCTCGGCTGTATGAATCACCTTGAGATTCTTTTCACTGGACCTTTACCCTCAGCTCTTTTTCTCCCCCTTTTGTTTTATTCATCGTATTCAAACCTCAGAGGACATGCAAGGCAGGGCTGTGTGACAATACTAATTCTTAGCATATGTGGGGCCAAAAAGAAAAAATTGCAAATTGTGTGTAAAGAAATTAACCCTGGAGCATTATTTGAATGGACTGAGGAGTCATAATGCAGACATGTTGAACCATGTATATGTGCTTATTATTTTCATGATTGTGGCTTCATAATTGTTTCTGATGAAAAGCAAGGAAATGAAAATTCAACACTGAAACATAAATAACCAACAAACCCTGACTGTGAGGGAAATGCACTGTATTAAAGGATTTACTTTCCCAGACAAAGGGGTGAAAATAAGTGGGTTTGCTGCTATTGAATTCAAAGAAATTGAACTCAGCTTCTCTCTGTAGTTGAAGTTTCCAGCAAATAATTTACAGCGTAAATGTAGCAGGAGTTTTTGCTGAACAAATGGTTGTGTATTGTGAGTAGGATATAAATTAAGGATACTATTTTTCTTCTAAACCTATAAGTAAATAACTTCCCATCATGTTTCCCTCTGTACCACAGTTCTCTTTCCGTGTGTAGAATGTGTTGCTTTGAAACAAAATCGTAGAAACCAGCATCTATTCAAGTGGTGTGCGATCACAATGGGCCGAGGAGTGCAGCAATGCAATATGGTGCTTTAATTGAGTTCAGGTTAATACCACAACTTAGGAATATCAATTTCTATTACTTACATTAAGGCTAAGCTATTGAATGTAGCAGTTATAGGTAGGAGGCGTTGGAAGCCACACATTGAGCGAGATCTGCTTAAAGAGTCACCTGCAGTTGCTGTTTTTATCCCCTTGGCTCTGGATTGAGATGTTAAGTACCCATTACCAGAACATGTCAACTCAATAATCTAATTTTACCACTTCTAATTACTCAAACAGTCACCATTATTGGGTACCTGTGATCCACCAAGCTCTTCATTAGACATTTTGCTTATCTTGCTGCATTTAATCCTTACAACAACCATGCAAAGTAGACATTATGATCTTAATTTTGTAGATTTGGCAATTGACAGTCAGAAAGGTTAAGTAACTTACCCAAGCTCACACAGCTTCTAAGTTATACAGCAAAGATTGGACCAGGTCTGTTTGAATGCAAAGCCTGTGCCCTTTCTAGTGTGACATGCTGCCTTGGCTCTACTGGGACAGAGAAAGGGAATAATCACTTTCAGCAGTACCCTTGACCTACTGACTGAAAGAAGGTTCCACATCATCTCAAGAACTCCTTCTGCTGGGATTTGGTGGTAAAAAGACAGCATTATGGTTGCAATATGGGTTTTAACATCAGGTAAACCTGGAAATTCTCCAGTTCTACCACTTGCTAGTTGTGGGATCTTAGATAACATACTTATCTCTGGGACTTGGTTTACTCACCTGAAAAATGAAGATAATAATGCTATGGCATATTCCACAGAAATTGCAATATAGATTAAGTGACGTCATGCAGGTAAACTATCTGACATAGTACCTGGCATATACTAAGTGCTCAGTAAATCTTAGCTATCATTATTAGTGTATTATATAATATCTTCATGTATAAAGTAAAGGATTTCTCTCTCTCTCCTCAACTTGAAGCTATGCCTCTCTTAGCGCTCTAGCACAAATGCAACTGTGGCTGGTATTTACCCCCTAGCACTCCTGGAAGCTATGTTTCACCTATAAAGCACGGCAGTTGTAATATGGCCTCAGACCCTCAAAGATCTTTGAAAGTGCCACATCAGGGGAAAATCCTTAGAGAAACAAGGGTCTCAGATTTTTTAACTGACCATAAGATTTTTCTCCCAAAATAACCAAATTCACTCAATCAGTCCTTCAATTCACCTACCTTAGGTATCCACCCAAATTTCAGAATTCTTTCTTGTAGCCATGCTCCCTGAGAACCTCTTCATTGGGTCATAATCCAAACAGATATTTAAGTCTCCTCCACAATACTCTTTTAGGTTGCTGTTACAAAGAGCTGCTCCTTTTCAAACACATTGCCAAGAGTCAAATTCTTAGGTTAACTTACTTCATTCTCTATAAAAACCTGAGTTCCTAGCCCTGATACTGAAATATTTAGTGTGCATGTACAGCACAGTCATACCTATCATTTATTTTTAATTGCCATGGGATTATTTTTGCTATAAAGCAATTGTACAGTTTTTATTTCAACAAGGTAAGCAGAAGCAGTGCTTATAAAGAATGAGCTTCATCCCTAGGATCAAACAGCTTAGCGAGGTTGAGTCAAATGGCCAATTTATAAAACTCCATTTAAAAAATGTTAAGGGAAACATTAGAAGAAAAGTAAAGTGCTGGGAAAGTGAGAGACTGCTCTAATTTTATTACAGCTGCAACCATATACATTAAGCCTTTAGGACAAAAAAAAAGTCATTTAATAATGCCACCCCTAAAAGCTGTAGCACAGTATATAACTAGCAATCTGTCTTCTATAGCCACTCCCTAGGAAAAAAGAGGGTGTGTCAAATGACAACTACTACCCCGAACTCGGTGGGAAGATCAAATGGACTCAACAGGCAATCTCCAACCCCTCACTCTGCTTCAGCCTGAGGAACATCCTCCAGTTCTTCCAATGTACCATGCTTTCTCTCTCCTCCAGCCTTCACATGAACTGTTCCCTTTGCCTAAAATATTCTTGCTCTGCACCATCACCTGTTTTACTCTTACCTTTCTGATCTCATTTAAAATGTCACTTTGACCAAAAGCTTTCCCTGACCACCCCCTCCCCACAACTCTGGGTTTGTTAATACTGCTTTATGTAACCAGAATGCTATATACTATCCCTGTCGGAGCACATTTTATATCACGCTGTATTATCATTGCTAATTTGCTTGCATAATCATCCATTTTAAGCTGTGAGTTCAATAAAGCAGAGACAATGTGTTCCTTTTTCACTATTATATCTCAGTGCCTAGCACAGTGCCTAGGAAATAAATATTTATTCAATTGAATATAACTGTACTTGAACTTCCACAGGTAAGAAAGCTGCCAAAATAGTAAATTTATGATTGGGAAATTTAACCTTCTCTGGCAATATAGTGTAAAAGTTATGAAATAGATTTTAGAGTCAGCCAACCAGACTATAAGCTTCACAAGGGCAGTTACCATAACTGTCTTATTCTCTACTACATCCCTAGCCCATTGAACAGTGTTGATGATATGAGAGTTCAGTAAATATTCACTGAATGAATGAATAAATAGATGGATAGCTCTCATTTTAGATAGTTTCTCCCAATCCGGAAAAGTTCATTGCCTTGGAGCATAAGGGGATCCCCACCAGACCCTAACACAAAATCTACCTCCTCCATGGAGCTCTCACCTCCACTACCCCTGACCTAACAGGAATCTTTATACCACCCTGAATGAAGTCAGAAGGCAAACTTATAAAATGTGAACATTACACAAAGCTTAGAAGAAATAGTCAATAGGATGGATGACCAAATCAAGATTCAGAATGATCTCAATAAACCAGAATAAAATGCCTAAACGAAAAAGATTCAATTTAACTGAAATATGAGCTAAGTCCAGCATTCAAGTTCAAAATATCAATTTCACAAGTACAGCACAGGGAGAGACCAGTCTTGATAGCAGTTTGTGTGAAATAGACCTAGAGATTTTAGTTGGCCTCAAGATCAATATGAGCCAGCAGTGAGATTTGACTGCTAAAGATGCTGGTACGATCTAAAGCTACACTAGTAGAAGTATTTTGTCTGCTTCACAAAAAGCAATTGTCCCACTGTACCCTGTTACAGTCCAACCATATGTGTGATATTGTTTTCAACATTTTAAGAAAAACATTTACAAACTGATTAAGTTCAGAGTAGATAAACTAGAATGATGAGAGAATGTAGAAAATATAGTATATGACAGATAGCTAAAGGACCAGGGGACATATACACTGAGAACAGAAAATCAGGGGTCAAGGAATATAGCAGCATCTCTGGGAAAGAGGAAAGAAACAGGTGGTAAAGAGTGGTGAGGGGCATGTGTAATTTGAGAAAGTCCCATCAAGGCATCAAATACACACACAATCTACCATACCCATGCCACATACATGGCTGAGGACTACTGTCCCTGAGGAAATAAACCAGCCAGCTGAATATTATAGGAGGGCAATTCTAAAAATAATGTTATAATGTTATTATAGCTGAAGCAATCTAAAAATGCAACAGCTTCTTATGAGGCAGAGGCCCAATATCAGTGGAAATACTTAAACAGAAACTGAATGCCCACTCTCAAAGATATTAAAAAGCAAATTGTTTTGGAGTCAGATGTTGGAGAAGATGCCTTGAACAACCCCTCCATGTTGCAAAGATAATAATGATTCTATGTCCTCCTACTTCTCTGAATTCCTAAATCAGGAGTGTCCAAACTTTTGCCTTCTCTGAGCCACATTGGAAGAAGAAGAATTGTCTTGGGCCACACATAAAATACACCAACACTAACAATAGCTGATGAGCTAAAAATATCACAAAAAAACTCATAAACTCATAATGTTTTAAGCAAGTTTACGAATTTGTGTTGGGCTGCACCCAAAGCTGTCCTGAGTGGACAAGCTTGCTTTAAATCTTCCAATTAATTCTATTCTTCTGGCAATTAACATCCATTTCTTTGGATTGTATTATATAAGACCTTCATGAGGGTGAAATCTATGCTAGTCTAGAGGGTAGATTCTATGGCCACTTGCAGAGTAGGCCTCCAAATGTACAGTGAATAAATGAATCCTTTAATTTATCTTCTCCACAGCAAAGGAAACAACAGAGTGAAGAGACAACCTCTTGAATGGAAGAAAGTATTTGCACTATTCATCTAACAAGGGATTCCTATTTAAAATATACAAGTAGCTCAAACAACTCAAAAGCAAATACGTAAATAATAATTTCATCAAAAATGGGCAAAAAATCTGAATAGACATTTCTCAAATGAACATATACAAATGGCCAAGTACATAAGAATAATGCTCAGCATCACTAATCATAAGGAAAACGCAAATCAAAACCACAATGAGATATCATCTCAACCAAGTTAGAATGGCTATTATCAAAAAGACAAAAAATAACAAATACTGCCAATGATTCAGAGAAGAGGGAGCTCTTATACACTGTTGGGGGAAATGTAAGTTAGTGCAGCCATTATGGAAAACAGCATGGCAGTTCCTCAAAAAACTGAAAAAGCTAAAGCTAGAACTATCATATGATCCAGCAAGCCGCTATGGAGTACTTATCCAAAAAAAAAAAAAAAAAAAAAAAAAATGGAAGTCAATATATCAAAGAGATATCTCACTTCCATGTTTAATGCAGCATTATCCACAATAGCCAAGATATGTCGATCAGCAGATGAATGAATAAAGAAAATATGCTGGACGGGCGCAGTGGCTCACGCATGTAATTACAGCACTTTGGGAGGCCGAGGCGGGCAGATCACAAGGTCAGGAGTTCAAGACCAGCCTGGCCAATATGGTGAAACCCCATCTCTACTAAAAATTTTAAAAAATGAGTCAGGTGTGGTGGTGGGCACCTGTAGTCCCAGCTACTTGGGAGGCTGAGGCAGGAGAATCACTTGAACCCAGGAGGCGGAGGTTGCAGTGAGCCAAGATCACACCACTGCACTCCAGCCTGGGTGACAGAGGGAAACTCCGTCTCAAAAAAATAAATAAATAAAATAAAATGTGCTATATTTACACAATGGAATACTATTCAGCCATAAAAAAGAATGATATTCTGTCATTCTTGGCAACATGGATGAGCCTGGAAGACATTATGTTAAGTGAAATAAGTCTGGCACAGAAAGACAAATACCACATGTTCTCACTTGTATGTGGGAGCTAAAAGTCGAGCTCATAAATAGTAGAATTATGGTTATAAGAAGCTAGAAATTGGGGGAGCGAAGGACAGGGAGAAGTTAGCTAATGGATACAATGTTATAGCTAGATAGAAGGAATAAGTTCTAGTACTCTATAGCTCTACAGGGTGACTATAGTTAACACTAATTCACTGTATTTTTTCAAATACCTACAAGAGAGGATTTTGAATGTTCCCAACACAAATAATAAGTGTTTGAGGTTACGGATATCCCAATTACACAGACTTGATCATTGCACATGGTATACATAAATCAAACTATCAGTCTGCACCCCTAAATATGTAAAACTATTACTTGTCAATTAAAAATAAAAATACGAAAAAAAAATAAGAGGGCCAGGTGCAGTGGCTCACACCTGTAATCCCAGCACTTTGGGAGGCCGAGGTGGGCAGATCACCTGAGATCAGGAGTTCAAGACCAGTCTGGCCAACATGGTGAAACCACATCTCTACTAAAAATACAAAAATTAGCCAGGCATGGTGGTG
>NW_026652282.1:83129769-83130855 GCF_009828535.3 Hylobates moloch | reverse complement strand
TATTTCCCTATCAGACTGGTTAGCTTTACCCAGAGTGAGACTCTGTTCTCTGACTACAGATTGTGTACTATTTACTGAGGATAGAAAGTACCAAACTTCCCATTTTATCTATGGGGCTGCTATGCCAAATCCCTCCCTCTAGCTTCCACACAAAACCATGCCATTAGTCATAGGGGAGACCAGGGTAAGAGAACGTGGCTGAGTCAATGTAAAATATTCCGTTAATGTGAAAGGCACCTCAAAGCACGTGTCAGGAGTGGCATCCTCATGTATGAATAAGAGTCTATTTCTGTGAACTCAGAACTCAGCCACACATGCTTTATCGAGAGGCACTATTTAAAACTTCGCTAGGCAGAAGCCAGGGTATAAAAACATTAGCAGAGTTCAGCTAAGGCAGAATGTTTAGATGGACTTGGGCACAAATGTCATTTTCAATATTTTACTGATGCAAACATGCTATGCAAACAGCCTGTCTTTTTCAATTAAGAAATATGAATTCAAGTTGGTGGTTAGGCTCAGTGAAGCTTCAGAATGCTTGGCTATGTCTTGAGAAAAGCTAGACTCAAGCTCAGCTGGAAGCCCTACTGCTAAAAGACTTAAAAATGAGAAAACAAAATACGGTGATTATGTGCTGGTCTTCAGCTGTTTCATTTCACTGTAAACATCATTAAATGCTTTTGTTTTGGTTTTTGGAAACAAATCCAAAGGAAAAAATGCGCTATCCACAAAACAAAATGTTTTTCATGGAAAAAAATTAGTCACTGTAGATTCTATTAAATTGTCTTAATCCATCCCCTCCCCAGCAGACCCAAGTGTCAAAGTCTATTATATAGAGAGTTCTCTATGAATTGTGCATTGCTGTCTTCCCTAATTGGTGAGTGGTGACATCTGCAGAGATAATACACTTTCTGGGAAACCTTACTATGACTAAAGATGAAAAAAATTAAACACTTACATAACTGAAACAGAGACAATTTAATACTCAGAGGATTAGCAGTATGTCACAGGATGCAAACTGATATATATCATTTACTAGTTGTGTGTTTCAAAGAAATGCTTTTTCTTTTTTTTTTTTTTTTTTTTTTT
>NW_026652282.1:83069447-83099813 GCF_009828535.3 Hylobates moloch | reverse complement strand
GTTCTCCTTGAAGAGGTCCTTCACATCCCTTGTAAGTTGGATTCCTAGGTATTTTATTCTCTTTGAAGCAATTGTGAATGGGAGTTCACACATGATTTGGCTCTCTGTTTGTCTATTATTGGTGTACAAGAATGCTTGTGATTTTTGTACATTGATTTTATATCCTGAGACTTTGCTGAAGTTGCTAATCAGCTTAAGGAGATTTTGGGCTGAGACAATGGGGTTTTCTAGATATACAATCATGTCATCTGCAAACAGGGACAATTTGACTTCCTGTTTTCCTAATTGAATACCCTTTATATCCTTCTCCTGCCTGATTGCCCTGGCCAGAACTTCCAACAGTATGTTGAATAGGAGTGGTGAGAGAGGGCATCCCTGTCTTGTGCCAGTTTTCAGAGGGAATGCTTCCAGTTTTTGCCCATTCAGTATGATATTGGCTGTGGGTTTGTCATAGATAGCTCTTAATATTTTGAGATACGTCCCATCAATACCTAATTTATTGAGAGTTTTTAGCATGAAGGGTTGTTGAATTTTGTCAAAGGCCTTTTCTGCATCTATTGAGATAATCATGTGGTTTTTGTCTTTGGTTCTACTCTTTAAGTGTGATAGGCTGTGTGACTGGGCACAGTGGCTCTCTCCTGTAAACCCTGCTACTCCTGAGGCTGAAGTGGGAGGATCTTCCAGGATTTTGAGACCAGCCTGAGCAACATAGTGAGATTCTGCCTCTAATTTTTTTTTTTTAATTAGCCAGGCACCTGCCTGCAGTCCCAGCTACTTGGAAGACTGAGCCAGGAGAATTGTTGGAGTCCAGGAGTTGGAAGCTGCAATGAGCTATGATTGTGCTATTGCACTCCAGCTTGGGCAAGAGTGAGACCTTGTCTCTAAAGAAGTTTTATTTATTTATTTATTTATTTGTAAAGGCTCTGTCATCCTAGAGGTATAACTGCATGTAGAATGCATCTGACTTTTTAATCTACACCAAATCAAATAACTGATTTGAACTCTTCAGAGAAGTGACAAGATGTTGTAGGTATCCCACTAATATAGGTTTGAAGGACTTAATTCTGTGGGCATCTTTATATGAAACTTTCAAAAATGGTCCTATGTTGTTCAGAGTTGTAGTATCTCAGTGTTCTACCTTTTGGAGAATAGTTCATTGGCCTTCTGTGTCACCTCATATTTACTTGTAAAGTTGCTTTTTCAAATGGTTTATAAGCACCTAGATGAAGTCCAGCACTTTGTCAGATTATTTTCTCCATCACAGAAGCCAAAATACAAAGATTTCAGTCTAGTCAATCTCTGCTTATCTCAGTCACTGTCGGCACCTCTTATTTCTTAGTCTCAATTTTCCACGCAGCCTTTTGCTTGATTTCCTTGCTCCCCATGCATCAGCACAAATGATTTATACTTACATACATCTTGAAATCTCTTCTTTATGGATTGAATTGAATCAAGCCCCAGTACAAAAATGAAAACTCCAGGAACTGTTGTGATTGCCCAAATTGCAACTTGGATTGTATGACTGTACACGCCACACTCTCATCTATCATAAATATTAAATTCTCAAGCACTTATACTTCAATATGTTTTAACTTTGTCTGTTTGAGCAGCTCAGCACTAAAGATTCCATTGAAGATAATTCAATTGCTTTGAATTCTGAAAGGGGCATCTTTTTAATCTATTTTCATGTTGCACTGGAAGTTAAGTGAATTTCAGGTGCATAGCCTGTGAATGATGGGAGAGGCCTATGTGCCATTTGGCATCACAGAGGCCGAATATTGGGTGACATTTGCTAACTGATGCTCATCTGTCAAATGGTCTAGGACAAGATTGGGGTTCATCAGTCTTTTCAGCCATTCTCCCTATCTCAAACTAAAACTAAACTTTGCAGAATTTCTGCTGTTTTGTCAGCCATACTGAAAATGCCAAGTTATGCTAATCAGGGCTGGCCTTTTTTCTTCTGTCTTCTCTTTTGACAACATCCCTTTGCCAGTCTCAGGAACTTTGTTCCCACGCCCCATCCCCATCCTTCATCCTTCCTGAGGCATTTCCACATCCAGACATTTCTAGTGTTTTTAACCCCATCAAAACCCTCTTATCCTGGATACCCTTATTAGGGCTTTGTTATGTGACCCCCAAAAATCTGATAATCTCAATTCGATAATGGTGCCTCTTCTAAACATTTTTTTTAATTTATTTTTTATTTTAATAGTTTTTGTGGAACAAGTGGTGTTTGGTTACATGAATAAGTTCTTTAGTGGTGATTCCTGAGATTTTGGTGTACCCATCACCCAAGATGTGTACACTCTACCCAATGTGCAGTCTTTTATCCCTCACCCTCCTCCCACCCTTTCCCCTGAGTCTCCAAAGTCCATTGTATTATTCTTATGCCTTTGCATCCTCATAGCTTAGCTCCCGCTTATTAGTAAGAACACATAATGTTTGGTTTTCCATTCCTGAGTTGCTTCACTTAGAATAATAGTCTCCAATTCTATCCAGGTTGCTGCATGTGCCATTATTTTGTTCCTTTTTATGGCTGAGTACTATTTCCATGGGGTGTGTGTGTGTGTGTGTGTGTGTGTGTGTGTGTTTGTGTGTATCACATTTTCTTTATCTACTCATTGATTGATGGGCATTTGGGCTGGTTCCATATTTTTGCAATTGCAAATTGTGCTGCTATAAACATGAGTATACAAGTGCCTTTTCCATATAAGGACTTCTTTTAGCTACCTAGTAGTGGGATTGCTGGATCAAATACATACACTTTTAGTTATTTAAGGAATGTCCACACTGTTTTCCATAGTGGTTGTACTAGTTTACATACCCACCAACAGTGTAAAAGTATTCCCTTTTCACCACATCCATGCCAACATTTATTATTTTTTTATTATGGCCATTCTTGCAGGAGTAAGTTGATATGACATTGTGGTTTTGATTTGCATTTTCCTGATAGTTAGTGATGTTGAGCATTTTTTCATATGCTTGTTTGCCATTTGTATATCTTCTTTTGAGAATTGTCTATTCATGTCCTTAGCCCACTTTTTGATGGGATTGTTGGTTTTTTTCTTGCTGATTTGTCTGAGTTCCTTGTAGATTCTGGATATTAGTCCTTTATCAAATGTATAGATTGTGAAGATTTTTCTCCCTCTCTGTGGGTTGTCTGTTTACTTTGCTGATTATTTCTTTTGCTGTGCAGAAGCTTTTTAGTTTAATTAAGTCCCATCTATTTATCTTTGTTTTTGCTGTGTTTGCTTTTGGGTTCTTGGTCATGAAGTCTTCGCCTAAGCCAGTGTCTATAAGAGTTTTTCTGATGTTACCTTCTGGAATTTTTATGGTTTCAGGTCTTAGAATTAAGTCCTTGTTCCACCTTGAGTTGATTTTTGTATAAGATGAGATATGAAGATCCAGTTTCATTCTTCTACATGTGACTTGTCAGTGATCCCAGCACCATTTGTTGAATAGAGTGTCTTTCCCCCACTTTGTTTTCGTTTGCTTTGTTGAAGATCAGTTGGCTGTATTTACCTTTATTCCTGGGTTCTCTATTCTGTTCCATTGGCCTACGTACTTATTTTTATACCAGTATCATGCTGTTTTGGTGACTATGCCCTTATAGTATAGTTCTAGTGGGGTAATCTGAAGTTTCCAGATTTGTTCTTTTGTTTAGTCTTGTTTTGGCTATGTGGTCTCTTTTTTGGTTCCATATGAATTTTAGGATTGTTTTTTCTAGTTCTGTGAAGAATAATGGTGGTATTTTGATGGAAATTGCATTGAACTTGTAGACTGCTTTTGG
This sequence comes from Hylobates moloch, assembly GCF_009828535.3. NCBI lineage: Eukaryota > Metazoa > Chordata > Mammalia > Primates > Hylobatidae > Hylobates > Hylobates moloch. The sequence goes on along the minus strand of NW_026652282.1, from coordinate 83,096,023 downwards.
CTGTATGGTCATTTTCACAATATTGATTCTACCCCTCCATGGGCATGGGATATGGTTCCATTAGTTTGTGTCATCTATAATTTTTTTCAGCAGTGTTTTTTTTCTTTTTATTATTATTATTATACTTTAAGTTTTAGGGTTCATGTGCACAATGCGCAGGTTTGTTACATATGTATCCATATGCCATGTTGGTATTCAGCAGTGTTGTATAGTTTTCTTTGTAGGGGTTCTTTCACCTCCTTGCTTAAGTATATTCCTTATTATTATTATTTTGCATCTGTTGTAAAAGAGGTTGAGTTCTTGTTGATTCTCAGTGTGGTTGCTGTTGGTGTATAGCTGTGCTACTGATTTGTGTACATTGATTTTGTATCCTGAAACTTTGCTGAATTCATTTACCAGATCTAGGAGCTTTTTGGATGACTCATTAGGGTTTTCTAGGTATACTATCATATCATCAGCAAACAGTGACAGTTTGACTTCCTCTTTACCAGTTTAGATGCCCTTTATTTCTTTCTCTTGTCAGATTGCTTTGGCTAGGACTTCCAGTAATATGTTGAATGGAAGTGGTGAAAGTGGGCATCCTTGTCTTGTTTCAGTTCTCAGGGGGAATGTTTTCAACTTTTCCCCATTCAGTATAATGTTGGCTGTGGGTTTGACATAGACAGCTCTTGTTACCTTGAGGTATGTCCCTTCTGTGCTGATTTTGCTGAGGGTTTTAATCATAAAGGGATACTGGATTTTGTCAAATGCTTTGTCTGAATCCATTGAGATGATCATGTGATTTTTGTTTTAAATTTTGTGTGATGTGTCACATTTATTGACTTGCATATGTTAAACCATCCCTGCATCCCTGGTATGAAACCCACTTGATCGTGGTTGGTGATCTTTTTGATATGCTGTTGGATTCGGTCAGCTAGTATTTTGTTGAGGATTTTTGTATCTGTATTCATCAGGGATATTGGTCTGTAGCTTTCTTTTTTTTGTTATGTCCTTCCTGGTTTTGGTATTAGGATGATACTGGCTTCATAGAATGATTTAGGGAGGATTCCCTCTTTCTCTTTCCTGTGGAAATAGGATTGGTACCAATTCTTCTTTGAATATCTGATAAAATTCAGCTATGAATCTGTCTGACTCTTTTTGTTGACGATTGTTTTATTACCATTTCAATCTCACAGCTCATTATTGGTCTGTTACGAGTTTCTGTATCTTCCTGATTTAATCTAGGAGAGTTGTATATTTCCAGGAATTTATCCATTTCCTCTAGGTTTTCTAGTTTATGCACATAAAGGTGTTCATAGTAGCCTTGAATAATCTTCTGTTTCTCTGTGGTATCAGTAGTAATAGCTCCCGTTTTGTTTCTAATTGAGCTTATTTGGATCTTCTCTCTTCTTTTCTTGGTTAATCTTGGTCAATCAGTTTTATTCTTTTTTTCAAAGAACCAGGTTTTTGTTTCATTTATCTTTTGTATTATTTCTTTTGTTTCAATTTCATTTAGTTCTGCTCTGATCTTGGTTATTTCTTTTCTTGTGCTGGGTTTGCATTTGGATTGTTCTTGTCTCTCCAGTTTCATGAGGTGTGACCTTAGATTGTCTATTTTTGCCTTTTCAGACTTTTTAATGTAGGCATTTAATGCTATGAACTTTCCTCTTAGCACTGCTTTTGCTGTATCCCAGAGGTTTGGATAAGTTGTGTCACTATTATCATTCAGTTCAAAGAATTTTTCAGTTTCCATCTTGGTTTCATTGTTGACCCAATGATAATTCAGAAGCAGGTTATTTAACTTCCATGTATTTGCATGGTTTTGAAGGTTTCTTTTAGAGTTGATTTCCAGCTTTTCCACTGTGGTCTGAGAGTACTTGATATCATTTCGATTTTCTTAAATTTACTGAGACTTGTTTTGTGGCCTATCATATGGTCTGTCTTGGAGAATGTTCCATGTGCTGGTGAATAGAATGTATGTTCTGCAGTTGTTGGGTATAATGTTCTGTAATACCTGTTAAGTCCATTTGCTGTAGGTTATAGTTTAAGTCCATTGTTTCTTTGTTGGCTTTCTGTCTTGATGACCTGTCTAGTGCTGTCAGTGGACTATTAAAGTCCCCCACTATTATTGTGTTGCCATCTATCTTATTTCTTAGGTCTAGTAGTAATTATTTTATAAATTTGGGAGCTCCAGCGTTAAGTGCATATATATTTAGGATTGTGATATTTTCCTATTGGACTAGTCCTTTTATCATTATGTAATGTCCTTTTTTGTCTTTTTTAAACTGCTTTGCTTTAAAATTTGTCTGATATAAGAATAGCTATTTCTGCTTGCTTTTGGTGTCCATTTGCATGGAATATCTTTTTCTAACTCCTTTACCTTAAGTTTATGTGAGTCCCTATGTGTTAGTTGAGTCTCCTGAAGACAGCAGAAACGTGGTTGGTGAACTCTTATTCGTTCTGCCATTCTGTATCTTTTAAGTGGAACATTTAGGCCATTTACATTCAACATTAGTATTGAGATGTGAGGTGCTATTCTATTCATTGTGCAAATTATTGCCTGAACACCTTTTTTTCATTGTGTTATTGTTATATAGTTGCTCTGAGATTTATGCTTTAAGGAGGTTCTATTTTCATGTATTTCAAGGACTCGTTTCAAGATTTAGAGCTCTTTTTAGCAGTTCATATAGTGCTGGCTTGGTAGTGGCAAATTCTGTCAGCGTTTGTCTGGAAAAGTCTGTATCTTTCCTTCATTTATTAAGCTTAGTTTCACTGGATACAAAATTCTTGGCTGATAATTGTTTCATTTAAGGAGGCTAAAAATAGGACCCCAGTCCCTTTTAGCTTGTAGGGTTTCTGCTGAGAAATTTGCTATTATTCTGATAGGTTTTCCTTTATAGGTTACCTGATGCTTTTCCCTCACAGCTCTTAAGATTCTTTTCTTCGTCTTGATTTCAGATAACCTGATGACTATGTGCCTAGGTGATGATCTTTTTGCAATGAATTTCCCAGGTGTTCTTTGAGCTCCTTGTATTTGGATGTCTAGATCTCTAGCAAGGCTGGGGAAGTTTTCCTCGATTATTCCCTCAAATGTGTTTTCCAACCTTTTAGATTTCTCTTCTTCCTTGGGAACACCCATTATTTTTTGGTTTGGATGCTTAACATAGTCCCAAACTTCTTGGAGGTTTTGTTCATCTTTTAAAATTCTTTTTTCTTTTTCTTTGACAGATTGGGTTAATTCAAAATCCTTGTCTTTGAGCTCTGAAGTTCTTTCTTTTATTGTTCAATTCTATTGCTGAGACTTTCCAGTGCATTTTGAATTTCTCTAAGTGTGTCCTTGATTTCCAGAAGTTGTGATTGTTTTTTGTTTACGCTATCTATTTCACTGAAGACTTTTCCTTTCATATCTTGTGTCCTTTAAGTTGGACTTCACCTTTTTCTGGAGCCGCTTTGATTAGCTTAGTAATCGACCTTCTGAATTTTTTTTTCTGGCAATTCAGAGATTTCTCCTTGGTTTGGATCCATTGCTAGTGAGCTAGTATAATCTTTTGGGGGTGTTAAAGAACCTTGTTTTGTCATATTACCAGAATACTTTTTCTGGTTCCTTCTCATTTGTGTAGACTGTGTCAGAGGGAAGATCTAGGACTCAAGGGCTGCTGTTCATATTCTTTTGTCCCATGGGGTGCTCGCTTGATGTGGTGTTCTCCCCCTTCCCCTAGGGATGGGGATTCCTGAGAGCCGAACTACAGTGATTGTTATTTCTCTTCTGGGTCTAGCCACCCAGTGGAGCTAGTGGGCTATGGGCTGGTACTGGGGAGTGTCTGCAAAGAGTCCTGTGACATGATCTGTCTTCAGGTCTTTCAGCCGTGGATATCGGCACCTGCTCCAGTGGAGGTAGCAGGAGAGTGAAGTGGACTCTGTGAGGGTCCTTGGCTGTATTTTTGTTTAGTGCAGTGGTTTTGTGTTGATTGGCCTCCAGCCAGGAGGTGGCGCTTTCAAGAGTGTATCAGCTGCAGTACTATAGGGTGGATGCTGGATCATCTTATTTTAACAGGCATTTTTTAATGCATGTATCCAGACGAATGAAAAATGTGGAAATTTTTCTCCATGCTACAAGGGCTGGTTCTTGGATAGCACTTCTTTGGCATCTGTCAAGTAATACCACATAGGTGTTTTGAATGCCAATCAGTGCTGGCATCCTTTACCTTCTGCCTGATGTCTGTCTGTCATTCCATAGTGTTGTAGGGGAGGGCTGCTAACAAGGAGGAGGCTAGGGAACAGGAGAACAAAAAGAAAGTTTTAGGGAGCAACCAAAAGTGGAGAAAATTGCTGGAAAAAAGGGAAGAAGGGAGTGAGAAAGAGACAAGTAGTTGTTTGTAGTGTAATTTGTGATGTGCTTCTTGTCACAGAGTGACTACAGGATAGCTTGGTATCATTGGTTCATGAGTGTCTACAGATATCTCAGCCTTCACCGGTGTTCCCTTGAATGTTTTACAGATGGAATTCCATCTTTTTTTTTTTTTTTGCTAAAATTTTACTTTAGAATATGACTGTAAACCCCCTGCAACATTACAGCCTGGAAGGGCTCTAGGAACTGGTCATTATGCCCATATTGAATTTTTGCTAGATACATAACAGATATTTTCCATATGGTATCTAAACACCCAAATAAGCCCAATCCTCAAGATATCAAACATATCAAAACCAAAATAAAATGCCTAAAGCCTTGGTAATATTTTCCTTCCTTCCTTCCTTCCTTCCTTCCTTCCTTCCTTCCTTCCTTCCTTCCTTCCTTTTCCATTGATCCCGTTGCTGCTTTACTTGCTTTGTTAAGTTACAGAGATGGGATTGATAATAGTGCAGGAGACAGCACTATTAACTATTATTAGGATAGAAAACTTGCAGGTCTATGGCAGATGTATTTTCAACGGGATGTTAGAGGGTACTAGATCTCTCTAACACCTGTATATAGTGTGCAGGAAACCACACAGAGGCTAAGAGGACACTTAATGTTTCTCAAGTTCTAAATTTACTTTACGCCTCTGACAAAGCTACATAGTTTACTTTGTAGGTTTCTGTAGTGTTTATGATAAAATAGTTATTTCCACTTTTAGGAGTTGCACAGTATCTGGAGCAGGACAGTATCTGGGGCGTTGACCAATATTCTTCCTTCTTTCTGTGCATTTTTCATTCAATTAAATTAAACTATTATTGACAGTTTAATTGACAGCTCTGTGCTGGACGCTTTGCTAGACTGAGACAGATGTAATCTTTGCTCATCCAGAGCTTAAAAGGTAGCAGAAAATATAGACATGAAACAAGTACAGTTGTCTCTTGGCATCCATGGAGGATTGGTTCCAGGACTCCTGAGGATACGAAAATCTGTGCGTGCTCAAGTCCTGCAGTTTGCCGTGGGGAATCTGGTGGAACCTGTGGATAAATGAAAAGGCGGCCCTACAAATCTGAGGGTTTTGCATCCCACAGATGTTGTATTTTCTATTCACATTTTGTGGCAGATGCAGAACCTGCAGATACAGAGGGCTGACCATATTTATTTTTAAAAACCTGCATGTAAGTGGACCCATGCAGTTTCAAACCCATGTTGTTCAAGGGTCAACTGTAATTATGCGTGTGATGAATGTTATAAAAGGGAAGTGCTATGAGATCTATCTTAGTCTAAAGGATCACAGAAGGACTCCCTGGGGAAGTGAAATTTAAATGGAGACTTCAGGGATAATATATTAATCATGAATTGTGTTTAACCGCTAGTAATAAAGACACCCCTCTCCTACTAAAGAAAATAAATCAATGCCTTAAATAAGAGAGATTTATTTTTCCTCTTATTAAAGAAGTTCAAGTCTGGTGAGGGTAGCTCTACAGTATCTTTAATAACCCAAGGTCCTTATATCTTTCTATTCTGCCACCCACAGGCACATGGCTTCTATCTTCAGGGTTGCCTCATGGTAGTCAGATGGATGTTGCAGCACCAGTCATTATGTCTCCATTCTAGACAGGACAAAGCAGGAAGGAATAAAGACAAAATAGTCTCTTACCTAAGTCAGCTCTCCCCTTTTAAGGAATTTTCTTAACATCTTGCTTTATAACGTTGGTCCAATCTTATATTACATGTCTACAAGGGAGCCTGTGAAATGTAGTTTCTTTTAGCTGAGCACATTGCCATCCCTAACAGAAATGGGGCTTTGTTTCTATTTAACAAAAACAGATAAAGATATTTGGCAGGCAATTAGTTATCTCTGCTTCATAGAGTAGGAGTTAGATAGGTCAAGGGTGGGTGGTGCACTTCTCAACAATTATGTTTCCTCGATTAGGCACATGTGACCAATTTTAACAGCACTAACCTTCTTCATAATCATTGCCATAATCTCTTCCATTATATCTCACAAAAAATGGCCCTGCTTTGGTTACAGATTGTCTTGTTCATGAGGTGATGCAGAATAAACTAAGTAGATGTATAAGAGTACAATTCAGGAAGCTTGTCTGATAAACACATCACTTGCTTGTTGGTTCTATTACTGCTGCCACTTAGAAGTAGCCAACTACTTGAGCTCTCAGGAACTGGCACTCACTTTAACTTTTTTCTTTCTGCTTCATTGATTGCAGATTATTTCTGAAGAGGAAACATATTGCTCTTGTAACTGTAACCTTGAACTATTTTAGTGCTGGATTTTTGTCTGTGATCATTAGGATCTTTGAGTTAATACACCCAAACTCTGAATCACGGTAAAGAACTGCCAGCATTATCGAACACATCCATTGTGACTGGATATCTATACAAACCCAGCAGAGCCTCTTAGCTCTTCTATTCCACCAGGACTTGGAAAGTTTTAGCAAAGCCTGAAATGATGTTTTCATCATTTTCTTTTATTACTTTGGTGGGGACCATGGGTAGGCTCTTTCTAGTGTGGAAGTACATTGTTTGCCCACATCTGAGGAGATGGTAGTTTCATGTCCTGAGGAGAGTAGTAATTGCTGCATAAAGTTTTGCTATTATCTGCACAAAATAACATATTCGGGTCTTTTTCTGTTTGAATTACTTCCTTAATCCATCATGACTTAGTCATCACTGCCTTACTGCCTCTTTTGCCTCTTGTACCCTCACAAGACTGATGCTTTAAATTTTTTTTTTTTTTTTTTGCCAGGGGTTTTGAAATTCTCTCACCAAGTTTCCTGATGACAAATTGCGACCACCAAATACTTACTACTATGTAGATTGAAGAAACTTTCACTTTTTTCTGTGTTTTTTATGGTCTAAAATAATCAGATTTGTTTTGAACTAAGGAGTTCTCTGATCTCAAGATTTGTGTTCCTCTTCCAAATTTATGCACTCTGTTTTTCTTGTTTCTTTTGCAAATCCTAGGGACAACTTCAGAAGCAGGGAAAACCAATTTACAAATTCATCAGTCAACCCTAATCATGAGTATGTTTAAATTAAAGACACCTGCCTTCATTCAGCTATACATCAATTTCCACAACTATATGTGGATTTTAGAATGCCACATTTTGCTTTGCCTAGGTTCAGGTCAGAACTTTCAGATAAAAATGTAGCAAAGTATCAAGTCACAAATAGGCTCATAAGAAGAATCTCAGCAGGAAATTAGTGAATTGTTAGCCCACCTCTCTATATAAGCTGGAGCCAGCACCTTGACAGTTTGTGATGCTACAAAATGGTTCTTCTCTAGTCTCATAGCTCCATTCCCAGTCACTATACTACATGAGGGCTGGCACATAATCTTTACAAGTCCTATGCAATTACAGAAGTAGTCTTTTTAATTTTATTTTTTTACATCTGGTCTGTCTTCATTGCTATTTTTAAGGGGCTTTGTATTGTGACTTTCTCACATTTACTACACAATTTCTTTACTAAACTGAAATTTTGATTTTTGAAACGTAATTCATCTGCAGTATATTTATGAATGTAAATTACCCTGTGCTGGGCAGAGATGCTCTTCCTGCCTGTCTATATTAACAATTTTTATTTCATATATAAAGTGGCTATAAACAAATTTAAGCTGAGTTAGACTTCATTGTAACTGTATAGACAAAAATGTCACAAAATATCTGAAACACAAAAATAAGAAACAGTAACTCAGTGCCCTTGGTAAGGACTTAAAAAAAATATAGGTATCAGATCCAAGCCAAGGATGAGACGTTGCGAGTAAAAGAGTCTCTTGGATTCAAGTCTTCACTTGCGTGAGGAAGGGCAGTGCATATAATAAGTTTACATAAGTAATCTGAGAAAACTTCATATGATTCCAGCTCATATGGAGCTGAGGTAGGCTCAGTGAACTTGGTGGGGAGGCTTAGACTGATTGCATTGTTGGGTGTGTCCTGAGTTAGTCTACGTTTCCCTTTTCCCAACAGTGATTGTTTCATTTAGACAGTGGGTCAGCTGAAGGCAAGTACTATCTATACAGAGAGACCTCAGAGAAGATTGAATTCCCTGCTCTGGTCTTCCAAGATTTGTAAGATCTTGGAGGTGTCTGTCTCTGGGCTCTCTATTCTCCCTCCCTGTATTCTGGGGATCCAAGTCTCCTCATGCTGTTCATTTGAGGCAGCCTAGTGTAGGGAAGGAGCATTGTACTTGGATTCAGGGTGACACATGGGTGGTATTCTCCTATTGAATGGTGTTGAAAAAAACTAAATCTCAAAATTAGAGGACAGTCACTTCATATTAAAAAACTCAAAGAAATAAGAGCTTCATTTTGAGGACATTGGGCAGATTCTACTCAATTGTACTTCACTACTGCTCTGCTCTAGAAGTGTGAGCAAGTGGCCTGAAATATCACTCTTAATCTTGGCTGGGATTTTCTTTTCTTAGTTGGTCATATGTCCATGATTTCAGGGCTCAAGGGTTAGGTCTTTATGCTTTTATGCCTTTCAGTTAGGGACAAAAAGGACAGAGATCTTACAGCCTTCTGGATATTTTTTTGCTGGCTTCCAGGGATTTTTACTCTGATTTGTAGAACTGGAAATAATTTATTGAACTTTTCCCCCACCTGCACCTGCTTACTCTCTCTACCCTGAAACACTCTCACTAATTTTTTAGAGGTATTATTTGGAAAGTTACAAGATAGGCCTTGGAAGAGATGAAGAGGCGAAAACAGCTTACTGGGAAACCCTAAAGATGTGACTTCTGTTCTACTGAAGGGATCTTGGGACCTCCTGTGGAAAGCACTATATTTGGAGGAAACTGATTAAAAGTAGATCAACTAACTCTTCCACTCATACTGTTTAGTCTACACAAAGTGCTTCTCAAGTATATCCCAAAATGCTTCCCTTACTTTCATATTTTCTGCCTCCCAGGTACATGCATGTTGAATGATAACAGGGTATCAGATGGCAACACAGAGAGTTTGCAGGGAAGGGGCAGAGAAAGGGCCTTGACAGACCTTTCATTTTGCAGAAGTGGCCATGCAGCCTGATGTGGAACTGAGCTGGAGTTTGCAGAAACATTGTCCTGTCTATGTGGAAGGCACTTTCCCTGTTCGCGATGTTGTTCATTTGTTATTTGGTTCCACTGTGCAAAATTCTGAGTGTTTCGTTGCCCAGCACTGAAAGGGGGATGAAAGTGTCCATCTTAAATATAAATTGGCAAATTATGTCCAGGTACACTGAAGAGGTCTTGTCTTTAGTTTGCTTTTAAGTAGCTTAAATTAGGTCAAGGGCCATGCCCAGAATTGTGTTGAAATCTGGATTTAGCTTGGATTAGGTCCTTGATATTTAACAGGCTTCTAATGTCTTTCCTCCAAACAATGAAGTGCACAGCCAACTCAACCATTATTCCTTGAGCCCTCTGCCTTGTGCCCCTTCACCAAAGAACATTTGATGAATGAGGCATAGCAGTACCTTGCTTTGCTATGCCATTTACTCTTTAAAAACAATGAAGAAGCAAACAAAAAACACCAAAAATACAGAAGTACAAGTATACAAGGAAGATGTGTTATATATAGACTGATGCCAAGTAAGACTCTGAATTGCAGACATCTTCCCCCTGCAAAAAATCAGTCACAACATAAATATATATATTCTATAAACATATGTGTATATATATATATATATGTATTTTCTGTAAATGTTAAGCTGCTCATATTTTGATGCATTGTGCAATGTGATGAAAATTTTCATTAGGTCATCCTCTTGTAAGAATGTAACGTAAATATAAATAGATCTGGAAAACTAGGGCTATAAAACAAACATTGAGATTAACAGTTTTCCAGTGACAGGCAGAAGTTAACCCTGGGTCCATGCCTTGGTAAAGCCTGTGCAGTAAGCCTCTCTGAGAGCCAAATTGAAGCTTTAACCCTTAGTGAACCTGACCTGGAAAGAGAAATCTATGTCTCCCCAATAATTATGAATTGTAACTGCTGAGATCTTCCAGGATGGAGTTAAAATAATCCATGAAAGATTTCTTTAAGAAATATTTCTCTAACAAAACTGCAGATAAGAAAGATAAGAAGGGATGGCTAGTTGAGTCTAATTAACAATGACCAACATGTGACTGATGTTTGCATAGGGCCAATTGAAGCTTATGGGTCAGCTGGAAAGAAGGGATCTCAGTTTATTCCTTCTGATGGGAAATCAAGTCATGGAAATGGCATAGTGAGGAGATTGGCTGATGGGACTGGTGGTCAAAAAGAAGGGGTATGATTGGGCTTTCACAGAGAGTAGGATATCAATCTAAACTTAAATTAAGCACTGTGTATCAGTGATGGGTAGGGTGGAAGGGTGTTTGGCAGTGCTGTTGTTCAAAAATATGGCCAAGGCTTCTTAAATATACTGACTGTTGGATTCCCTTCCCTGCCTCCACTCCCTCGTCTGCTGAATCCAGTTTCAAACGCAGGTGATTTTTAGCAGGAGTTGTTGATTAAAATGCTGACTCTCAGCACCTTGACACTCCAGATGAACTTTAGAATATATATGTATTTTCATCATAACGTGTTTCCCTTTAGGTTTTTCGTTTTGTCAGTAGTGGGAACCTTAAAAAGGATGTACATAGAGGGAGATCTACAGCCTTTTAAAAAAATCAAATTCTTCACACTTGTCCCAAAAGGCAGTAAAGGACTACCTAAAAGTGCCATTTCCCACAAGGTTCTGTGGATATCTAAGAAACCAGAACACTGGGGAGTAACAGTGATTCCTGGGAAAAGCTGATGAAATTGATATTTTCTTTTTTCCAAACAGATCAGAATGAAGGATTTCATTGCCGGGAAGAATGCCGGATTCTTGGCCACTCTGACAGGTGCTGGATGCCCCGGAACCCCATGCCCATCCGTTCCAAGTCCCCTGAGCATGTGAGGAACATCATCGCGCTGTCTATTGAAGCTACTGCTGCTGATGTTGAGGCTTATGACGACTGCGGCCCTACCAAACGGACTTTCGCAACCTTTGGGAAAGATGTCAGTGACCACCCGGCTGAGGAGAGGCCTACCCTGAAAGGCAAGAGGACTGTCGATGTGACCATCTGCAGCCCCAAGGTCAACAGCGTTATCCGGGAGGCAGGCAATGGCTGTGAGGCGATCAGCCCTGTCACCTCCCCCCTCCACCTCAAGAGCTCTCTGCCCACCAAGCCTTCCGTGTCTTACACCATTGCCCTGGCTCCCCCGGCCCGTGATCTGGAGCAGTATGTCAACAATGTCAACAATGGCCCTACTCGTCCCTCTGAAGCTGAGCCCCGTGGAGCTGACAGCGAGAAAGTCATGCATGAGGTCAACCCCATTCTGAAGGAAGGTCGCGACAAAGAGTCCCCTGGTGTGAAGCGTCTGAAGGATATCGTTCTCTAAACCAGTCTCCAGGAAGAGAAAGAAACCACACTGGCTAGTGAAGAAGCAGGAGCTTCTTGTTTTAATTGCTCACCAATGGTTGGTTCTTGAGTGGCTGTATTTCAGAGCTTTTCCTAAATGTATTGTTTATAGATGACTATCATTCCGTGACAGTCCCTTGTTTCAACAGGCAGCAGGGGTGTTCAGTTGGAGCAAATTAGCTTTGGCTTGAGTTGTTCGTGGGGCCTTGATGTTGGGGGAACAGAGACAAATTCAGTTGTGAAAAGTATTATGTATTAAGTGTTTGAATTTATATATTTTTCTATGTCAAAATTATAATATAAATTACCATTGTTTGTGGAGGATTACATTTAAAAAAGCAAAAAGTGAAAAAAAAAAGCTCTGGACACCTTTAGTAAGCTCGCCACTGTTTTTTGTAGTGTAGACAAATTAATGGTCATTTATTGTGTACTATTCATTGATTCAGTGATGTGAAATTGAGCCCCCAAAAGGTTGTTTCTGAAGCTCGAGTACTTCCCAATGCCGCTACTTTGCTGTGGACACCCCTGCTTTAAAAACCCTTTTGCTAGCTGTGCTATTGTTGTATTTGATATTGCAAATTGCTATGTGTGTGGTGATGGCAAAAGGCTTTTAAAAGTTGGTGTTTTCTTTTTCTTAAAAAAAAAATAAAACTACAGACAAAAACAAAGTGCAAACAACTGAGACAGCAAATGAATGAGCAACACCATGCATATAGATTGAGAACTTGGAGAATACTCACGTTTTTTAACTCATGTAGTGATTGCTCACCACTTAGCAAAGTATTTTTCCTGCCTTTCAGTGGTCTGCCCAGGTCCATGATAGATCATTGCAGAAAGTCATTTTTGGATAGGCTGCTATCTAATTTGCAGTTGTCAGAAATACTGTGCTGAAAGTTTTATGACATCCATCTTTTAAATTTTCAGGCCCTGAACAGGAAAGTTGCTCCTGAAGTTATGTTTCCAGGCTTAGAAATTCCCTCTCTCCAATCATCTAAAACTGAAGATGACTGAATCTATTTTAAGATCTAAATTAGCATCTCTTCAGACACACACTTCCTGATTCAGTGTTTCCCAATCATGATTAGAATTAGACTGCAAAGCACGTCATGGGCTGGAATTGAGAACTCCATGTTGCTCTGTATCTTAGGCTTATACGTAGGGATAGAGTAAGCAGTACAAAGTGTACATTTTGGAAAAGACAGGTAACAGGTAACAGCATCGCTAATCCAATTACTGTGGCTTCTAAACGGAGACACTCAGACACTTGAACTCGTCTTTTTATGACTAATACTTTTTTGATTAAAAATGTGAACAAGAAAATATTAAAATAAAAATCCTTTAGATTTAGCCAACTCTTTTTGCTGTAGGCTAGGAATACACCCTTTTTAAATTAACACACTGTAGATCCTTTTTTTCTCTTTTAACATTCCTCTAACTCCCCCATTTATCTTTTGTTTATTAATATTCACTAGCCAACATAGTATTTTTGCAGCCTAAGAGTTCATTATTTAAAAATAAACTAAAGAAATATGTCACCTTTGTTCTGCCTTGGTCTTAAGAGAGTTGTTTCTAGAGAAACAAGTTTTATGGTTCTGTTTTCATTTGTTTCGTTTTTTGAAATTCAGGAGTACACAGAGAGAAGGCCTAGAGGTTAGAGCACTAGAATGCAAAAGAGGATTTATTTTCTTAAGTTTAGGTAGATAAGTCAGCTCTTTTGAATGTTTTACTTATTTTTGCCTGAGTTCCTAGCTTTACACATTACTAGGAATATTTTCTTTTATGGGAGGGAGAAGGGTTTTGAGGGAGGGGGTGGGTAAGGCAGTAGGGATGGGGTTAGGTAGGGGAGAACATTTCTGAAAAAGAACGTATAATGAAGCTACAAATCCATCCTTATTTCTTATTCAGTGCTGAATACTACCTCATGCAAAATATTGGTGTGGCTGCAAATTTCCCTCTGAAACTGACACAATTAAGGATGAATTACCATAACATCTTCATTTTTCCTCGTTTCATTGCCTCTCATACAGTTTTCTCCCTCTGATTTATTTCATTTTGGTAGTGGATTTTGAATTATTTATTTCTCTTTGCAAGTGACTACTTGATTAACACATTAAAAAAATTTTAAAAATTTCCCCTTTAAGTTATGATGGCTGCCTATAGAATTTAGACTGTTTCTCACCCTGATCCATCCTGATATTATGTTATTAGCTGCCATTTCAAGGTCACTTTGAAGTCAGACTTCACAGTTTTCTACAGGTGTATTTCTTGCTATGTTCAGTGGGAACCAGGGAGCAGAAAAGATTGTGGAAAGTGGGAACATTAATTGTCACGTGGCTGTTGAGCCAGAGAGGCCACTGGCTGCCATGCCTCTTACCAGCCAAGTTTTAAGTGGTTAGAGTGGCATTGGCATTGATTTTGCTTTTCTCTTGGGTTTTCTTCATTTCTTTTCATAATTCATCTTCAAGCTATAGATCCATCCTTCTTCCCTATCCAAATACTTTGTTCTCAGTGGGCAGTCAGATTTTTTTGGCTTCCAAACCTCACTGAGCATGTTCAGAGAATTCCTCTCATTAAGGAAATATTTTTCCCCACAATTGTCTGATGCATGAGTCCTCTCAGAAGCACAAGTGCATACTAGGAGGGCTTTGTAAACTGGTTTTGTAGGCAGGCTGTACCTGCAAATAGGCATTCTGAGCAAGGATCCTAAATTTCCCTTTGGCTCATGTTCCCCCCACCCCACCCCACCTTCTCCTTTTTGGCATGTCTGGTGAAAAGCTACAAGGTCCACAGGGCCAAATATTCTTCCTTTTCGTTCTCTAAACATGTTGCACACGTAAACTCAAGGGAGTGATTTCGGTTCCTAAGTCCTAGGGAGTTCTATTCCATTTATTCTGATGTCCCTTTTAAGGAGGAGTTGGTGTTGAAGTGTGACATGCTTTAATGATAACTGCTTTGGCAATTCCCCAGACAGGTATACTTCTTCATCCAAAATTGCACCTGAGGTGTTCATTTAGACAAATTTGTTCACTTAGTGATCACTGATCTCTAATCAGAAATATTTTTAAAAAATACAATTTAGATCTCTGAAAATTGGAACCACTCAGAGTATCATCTTGATAGTGTTACTTCAGCATATGACTGACTGATTTTATGCAGGGAGTTTAGCTGACTTTTCCCTATAGCCCTATCATATTAAAAAAAAGCAAAACAAAGTGGTCCACTTGAAGCAGCAAGGACAAAGGGCAGTTTAGGGAGAGGCAGGGTGAAGGGGATAGCTCGATTGGGCATCTAGAGTGGAAAAGGATTATTATTGTACATAATAGCAGTTCTGGCTGGAATTCCAATCCACTTTCTGGGGATCATTTTGATGTTGAATGTTCCCCCAAAGCATTCTGACAAGTTTGGTCCACTTGGCTCTTTACCCCGGGTAATAAGACCCTTATTGACTTTGAAAAACTGGCATAAATGAGCTTAAGAAATCCATTGTATACAGTCCTAGTGTTTGCCTTCTTGGTAAAATTACATTTAAGGATGTCATTTCATGAGTCAAATTGTATCTGCTGACACTGAAGTGTATTGAGATGTTGTTCTTTAGTTTAAGTATGTAACAAAGTAATATTCAAAGGGGATGTGTGGGGGTGGGGCTGGGACCGGGTGGCTTTATATTGATAATGAAATATTCCAGAGCAAAACACATTGTCCTAATGAAGTTGTTGCAGCTCTCTTTGTTTTCTTGTGCCGCTGGAATTGGCTTGTGGGTCACTTGTTGTGCAAAAGTGAATTAATTTCAAATAGGAATCATATTGCTTTTGTGAAACAAAGAAAATTTACCACCTTGTCTGATACATAGATTGGAAGGCGCTCTTGGTAAAGAATAACCCACAAACAGCTGATCTTGATTGGAAAGCATTGTAGGTCATTAGGGAAAACTGACGATGCTGACTGTTGCTCCAGCTGTGTTGGCAATTCAAGATGACCTTGTTACTAACTGAAAGTTGCTGTCAACCTTAGCAAACAAACCAGCTAACACCATTACAGCACTGGTTAAGTAGATTTTTACTGGCACTGGCTGGCGTTCAGCTGAGGAAGGCTAGGATACAGACTTTAATGACCAAGAGCCAGACTAGCTTGAGCTAGAAATCAGCAACAAATACCTCCTTGTGCTATTTGAATGCTAAGGTATTAGTTGCAAAAGGCTTACGCCTTCGCTCCTCTAGTGAGGGGAATGAGCCTGATGACACTATTACTGTTTACCTGTCAAACCAGGGTGGAAATTTAGAGGGATGCAAGTACAGTATGTCTCATTAAGCAGTCTCTGTTGCTGATTATATGAAGATGAAATTGTTGTATATGCTGATCTGTATGTTATGTACATTTTCACAGTGACTGAATCATTGTAAAAAGAAAAAAGACAAAAAAGAATCACCACTGTCTATTTTATGAAGATGATAAAGCAGCTTTATTAAATTATTACAGTTATGTTTCAAATGGTGTTATCTGCCACATTGTTTCCTTTTATCTGGTGGTTCTCTGTTTCCCCCTTTAAATGTGTTTTCTCTGCTTCAAAAATTTAATGCATTTTAGTATTAAAGGCTATTATGGAAAAATTATTGAGTGTTTGGTGGAATGTGTTTCAGAGAGTGTTTGTTGGCTCGTGGGAAGCGACTCTTAGACCTAAGAGGTCACCAGTCCTTAGTGGAGTCATTGATGTTCAGACCCCAAGGGATCCTTTTGCCTTTTCCATTTCACAGCATTCACGACCTCCAACTAAGGGGGGGGGGGCCTTCCTCTAGCAGGTTCCAGCTGTTTCCTGAGCACCTCCTCTCCTTCCTACCCCAGTGAATACCGTTGCCTAAGGAGGGAGACCCATACATATCAGGAATGGTAAAGACTTTCCTGGATGGTACTTTAAACAAGAGCGCTAAAGCCATTCTTTAAAATAAATCACGTCAGGGCAACTTCACAGTGAGACTTCTCTGAAGAATTAATTTTAAAAAAAGGTGAGAAATAGTAGAGGCTGACAGCAGGGGAAAAGAGAGTTTAAAACAAAGATGACCTGGCTGCCCCTTTGATGCCTTCAGGTTTGAAAGTGAAGCAACAGGAGAGGCTCTGCCTTTGCACGGAACAAGGCTGCAGAGAAAGCCCTGACAAGCTTTCTTTATCCAAGCCATTATTCTCTGGGACTTAGCACTTGGGCTGTAAGTATTCATTCTGCCTGTGACCGGCAGAAAAAAAGTCAGCGTAGAGGAAAAACAGGAGCATGGCAGAACATTTCCGAATAGTGCCGTTAGTGGTTAAAGGCTAAATTGCTTCAGCATGACCTATCCTCTCCGGACAATTAAAAATAATCTCAAGGAAATCTACTGTCTCCCTGGATCTCCATCTTCCTGTTATCTCTATCCACCTGTATTAAATTGAGATTGCATCTTATTCTCCAGAATTAGCCCTAAAGCCACAGCAATAGCCAGCAATTTGGTACTGTAGTTTAACAGGTGTTGCATCAGAATGCAAGCACAGACATGCTGGGACATATGGAGTCACATATACCGATGTATGTACAGATGTTCACACAGACTCCCAGATGTTCATAAAGGCATATGGGAAGGAGGCTGCTCTGTCACTGGCTTGGAGGACATTAAGTCATAGGAGGCTATATGAGTGCTTCTGAGGTAGTTCACACCAAAAACACAAAGAAAATAAGTTTCTTTGACCCCATTTCAACTACCTTTTTCTCAGGGGGAGGGGCTGGAAAGGAAATGGCAACTCCATCGTAAAATAAGATCCTCCAAGGAATGAGCAAGAGAAAATAAAGTCTCACATGATGAAGGGCATTTACATATGCAACACAGACATATCCAAGGTCATTGACGACACCAGTAACTCTGCCTAAGTGTGGGAGAGTGGCAAGATTATAGGCATAACCTCAAATCAACAAATTTATAAAACAAAACACGTTCTAAAACTATCCAAAGTGCTTGTGACACATCTTATATATGTCACTGACATGCTGTGTGTGAAGTCAAGAAACCATGATGGGAATTGATATGTAAGAGGGCATTCTCCAACAGGAGATGATACCTGCTCCAGAGACAAAGATACGAGTAACCATTTTTATTATTTTGGTTTGGGGGTATAGACATGCCTTAGAGAGGTACACCTTGAATGCACTGCCACCACTTGGGATGGGGCTCTTATCGCGAGAACAAAATTCTCTAGGATGGGAGCAGAGACATTCCCTGAGAGTTTCAGGTCTTAACCTTTCTACACGTTGACAAATAACCTACTTGCACATATCTGACACTTCCATCCATTTACCATTTTTTTGTGGGCAACTCATTTAATGTGGACATTCAAGACCTGGGCAGAGTGGGGAGTGCTAGGGCTTAAGGGACGAAGACTTTTCATGAGCATTTACTATGTGCAAGACACTTTACAAACATTATCCCATTTTATCCTTACAGCAACTTATGTAGTAAATAATGATATCTCCATTTTATACACAAATAAATTGAGACTCAGAGAGCTTAGGGGAGCTTGCCCAGGGCCACATGAACACTAAATGACAGAGCTAGGATTCAAATCCATGTTTGTCTACTTAGGAATTATTATTCTTTTCAATTACTCTTAAGGGATCAGCAACCAACATGGTAAGTTCTTCCTGACTAGAGTAGTAATGGTGGGTGCTAATGTCTTAAGGCATTTATCCATCCTGGAGGACATGGTGACATTTTAACTGACATCTTTGGGAAACCAATGTCATGGCCCAAAGAAGTGATTGCAGCAGTGGGATTTTCAGGCTGGGGTGCTTTTGATCAGCCTCCTAGGCATGTTCCTACTCCTTCTCTACCGAGTGCCTGCCTTTCAAGTTGCATTAGTCATGCATGGCAGGACTGTGGCTCCTTTTAGAGTCTGTGCACTCTAGCTAGTCAGCAGCCCTTGAAATGAAGGTCTGGTAACCCTATATTCATCTGTCCCTCTGGGTTTCAAGCAATCTGTCAAGGATGTATTCATGTGTATTACAGGTCAGCACAGTTGGAGTCAATCCCAGTATATGTTAGCAACAGGTCTTGGCTACTTTTTTAGATCCAGAAAGTTAGTTGAGGGTGAGGGAGGTTGATGGCTAAGGCAAGGTTATAGTGGTAGTGGGTAGGGGAGGCACGTTTGTAAAAGAAATTGAAACCCCAGGCTACTGCAAGGAAAGAGACCAGGGGGTGGAACAATCAGCTGGGAAATGTGGCTGAATCAGCTGTAAGCACTGGGCAATCAGAAGCCTAGGGATTGGTTTCTATGCTTGCCTCATAGTGCAAGTGGAGTTGAAGAGGTGTTGATAGGCCCCCAAAGGACCTTCATCTGGCGCTTCTAAGTTAGCAAGGGATCTGACATGGAGCTAAATTAAGAAGTGAGGTCAGATAAAAAAAATGGGAAGAGAGGGGAGGAATGATCCCAACTACATGCATAAAGTCTCTGGTAATGAGTAGACCAGCTTCTCCAAGGAGGCCTCTATATAGAGAGGCTAAATACCAAGCCATTTAAAATACTTCGTTGTTGAAGTGTTCCTAATTTGCCTCAATGGCCCAACACTTCTCAGTCTGGGATACAGTTCTCAGGGTTTTGGATGTCAGAGCTGAGTTAAATGCAATGGTAAACACTGAGATGCTTTGCCAGTGCTGTTCTAACATTCTTTTTTCCCCTTTTAGCAGAAAAATAGGGATATTGTCAGAGACCAAGACAGAGGTATTTTATGCCCCTAAATCAATACTCAGGAACTTTTCCAAAAATGTCTGATAAACTTTCTTTATTCCCACTGCTACCACAGTGGCCCAGGCCTCAGCATCCCTCATCTGGATGATGGAAATAGTCTCCTAATCTGCCTCTTATCCACCTTGCCTCTCTTTATCACATTCTTTATACTGCAGCCAGAGGAATCTTGCTAAAACACAACACTGGTTAAATCACAACTCAGCTTAGAATCCAACAATGGTTTCTCTTAAGATGAAATCCAATCCCTTAACATAGACTACAAGAGTGGTTTTCAATTTTTTTATCTGCTTTCCATACTAAGAAATGCATTTTGCATCTGAATTCAGTGTCACATGCTCATAACTGAAATGAACATTTCACAAACAATACTTATCCTTACTACCTGAAAGGCACTGATATATTCTATTCAACTCTGAATGCCAAGGGTCAGCAAACTTTTTCTGCAAAAGACCAGATAATAAATACTGTAGGCTTTGTGAACCATATGATGTCTGTTGCAACTACTAAATTTTAGCATTGGAGAAGCACACACAAATACTTTTGCTTACAACTCCAGGGGCTTTTTGCATCCCTCAGACAAAGATTCCCTGGTTTTCAGAATGCAGAGCCCCGTACCCTCCGCCCCAGGTAGTAAGTGCTCTAACTAGAGACATTTCAGTATCACACAGTGCCATAATCACAGGCCCAAATCATGACTAGTTCCACACCAATGTCCCCTTTAAATATTATACCTCTTATTTTAGGAAGTCAAACTCGCTATTTGCCAATGATATGATCGTATACCTAGAAAACACTAAAGACTACTCCAAAAGACTCCTAGAATTGGTAAATGAATTCAATAGAGTCTCAAGTTACAGAATCAATGTACACAAACCCCTAGCACTGCTATACACGAACAAAGACCAAGCTAAGAATCAAATCCAGAACTCAAACCGTTTTACAATAGCTGAAGAAAAAACTAGGAATATAATCTACCATGGAGGTGAAAGACGTCTGCAAGGAAAACTACAAAACGCTTCTGAAATAAATCATAGGTGACACAAACAAATGGAAACACATCCCATACTCATGGATGGAAAGAATCAATATCGTGAAAATGGCCATACTGCCAAAGGAATGTACAGATTCAACGCTCAGTGGCAGGGATACCACTTAGGAGGCTGCTGCAATAATCCAGGATAGATAAGATAGTAGCTTGAATGAGGGTAGTGGCCATGGAGTAGGTAAGAAGTGATCCCGTTACATTCTTAACTGCCTCAATGCAGCCACAGATGCTGTTATTAATATTAATAGAAGATAAAGACTAGAAAGAGGGAAGATACGTGGCAAAATGGTGCAGAGGCTCGAGGTCCTGGTGAGTAAAACAGAATAGGCAGTGGGGAGAGGAGGAAAGATAATTGTGAGAAATAAAAATAGCGCCATGTGGGAGAGTAAAGGCAGCAAATGAGAATGTGTCTTAAATCCATTTTCAATATCAGGTGCTTCTGATTACAGAGATTAACTCATCACCATGTCTTTTCACTTTATGTCCGTGTAAGGTAACTTGTTTTGCAGCATTTTGAAATAATGGACTTTTTAAAAATACGTACAGATTAAGGAGATACTTGTTGTTCTCCAAGCTGAGGTGAAAAGAAATTCTAATCGGCCCCAGGAAAGGAAATTAATGGGTCGGAACAGCCCAATACATTTTTTTGGAGCTGTGCTTCCTGCATGAGCGGACTGTAGGCAAAGTCCTCCCTCTTGTCTGCTCTCCAATCACCAAGTGTGTGATGCCCAGGTTTGGGGTTCAGTACTATCTGTTGGTAGATGAAAACTCAGAATTTCTTCCTGTTGTTGGAAGGCTGGAAGCAAACTAGGTAGTATCTGGAAATTGTTTCGGCCTTGAGTTTTTGAACTTTATTATGAACAATTTCAAATCTATATAGAATTGGCAGAATAGTATGATAAATGCAATCTCCCCATCACACAGCTTTAATACTTATCAATACATCCGGGGCTTGTATTTCATAGAGAATAAAGAGAGAAGCAGAACCCTCGAGTTAGACTCTGTCTTTTGGAATTTTGACATTTTGATCTCTCTGAAATCAGAAGACCCAGAGTAGAGTCTGGTCCAGAAATAGGAGGCAACTCCAGGTTTTACAGACTGAAGAACAACTGAGGCTAGACAGAGGAGGTGTGATACATTTTAGAATTGGGAAAATTCTATTAAGGAAGAGTAGAAAACACTGAGCTGCTGGTGGAGCGCAACCTCCCAGAGGCCATGGGTTGCCAATTATGGCTAATTGCTTTGTCCTCAAAGTTTTTCGCTCAGTTCATCTATTCTACATGGGATTTTTCCTTTTGAAGAAATCCTAATTCAATGCTATAGTTTATCATTGCAATCCATGGGAAAAGTAATCTACTTTGCCAATAGTTGCCTTTCACTTACTTTTTTTTTTTTTTTTGCAGTGCATTGACTTTTTTTTTAAAGTTGAAGCTCTATGTTTTTTGAAAGATGTAAGGTCTTTGCAGTTTCCTGTAGTGTTTCCTCATAGAATAAATGTCAAGCTTAACTTTGCACCATCTTCGCACCATCTTCATCACTCTTATCCCTGACCTTGATTGCACTGGAAACAAAAAAGTGTGTGTGTGTGTGTGTGGGTGTGTGTATATGGGGAAGAGTGCTTCAGAAGTTCTTGGAGGAGGTGCGTAAGAAGGAGGAGTACCTACAAATGTTTTCATTTTTTCAGTTGGTAATTGTTGCCAGTAAGGGGTCCAACTGACAAATGCTGGTATGATTTTGCTTAGAAAATAGCTAGTTTGACACAAAGAACTCTAATGAAGCTATATCAGGGAGAGTCATGGTCATTTGCCATAGACTCACCCTGGGGATGGTGGTGGTGTGGACTGGGCTGCCTCTAGAAACTGCACCTGGGTGGAGCTTGAGTTGAGCATATGGTAGTTTTTCACTTACTTGTTTTCAGGTGGCAAGTCAAATATTTGACCTGGACCAATCCCTCTTGAGCTCTCCAAAGGCAGCTGAAGGTGTTTTAAATCTCTCCCAACACGTTGTGAGGAAGCTGCAGCTGGCTTTGATAAACCAAGGAGTAACATGATCAAAACAGTAGCCTCAGTGAGGAGGCAGTGAGCACAAGAAGGCTTCCTTTCCCAGGACTGCGTAAGAAAGAGAACTGCACATTTGGAACTTCGAGGAAAAACACACACACACTCCTGGTTTGCCACTTAGTGGTGACTGGGAGTGCTGATGCTTCCTGGCAATGTGCTTCAGGTAAGAAATCTTAGCAAGGGCCAAGTCCTTCCATTTTTTAAATCTGACAACTCAGTTAAAACGAGGTGGAATTCAAAGAAATTTCAGAAAAATAGGTGTGATATGCAGGTTGGCCCTATTCAACCTCTGTAGTCAAGGTGGGGCTTTATAAGGAGCAACTTTCCATAAGGGGACTTAGAGATTGTATATCATAGAGTGACAGAACTTAATAGTATTAACCACCATTTGTTGGGCATTTAGTATGCACCAGGCATTATCAAAGTGGAATATATATATATATATTCTCATTTAGTCCACCTAACATGATAGTAAGATAGTTACTATTATCATTCCCACTTTGCAGACAGGGAAGCCGAGGCGTGGAGACCCTTTACTTGATGAAGTCCAAATGGCTAGCAAGTATAAGAAGCGGGATTCAAATACAGGCAGCCTGATTTGAAAACCCATGATTTTAAGCAGCATGCTATATTTTCTCTCTCAACTGGTAGAGACCTTAGAAATCATTCAACTTCTTAATTTTACAGATGAGGAAAATGAATTACAAAGAAATGACTAGACTGTAAGATCCATAGCTCTATGAGGGCAGATCATAACTATTTTGCTCACCATTGTAGGCCCTGCTACTAATCATAGGGTCAAGTCAATTCTATAGTAGGTGCTCAATAAAAAGTTATTGAACGAGACTTTTGGTGGGAGGTGGAGCAAGATGGTGGAATAGAAGGCTCCACTGATTATCTTTCGCCCCCACAAGGGCACCTATTCAACAACTATCTACACAGAAAAAGCAGCTTCTTAAGAACCAAAAAAACAGGTCAGCACTCATAGTACCTGGTTTTAACTTCGTATTATTGAAAGCGCATTAAAGAGAAAAGGAAAACAGTCTTGAATCAGGAATGCCATCCCTCCCCCAGGCCCTGCTGCATCAGCATGGTACAGAGAGCAACTCTGCGCACTGGGGCAGGAAGAACACAGCAATTGTGAGGCACTGAACTCGGTGCTGTCTTGTTACAGCAGAAAGGAAACCTGGACCAAACCTAGCCAGCACCCACCCACGAAGGGAGCATTTAAACCAGCCCTAGCCAGAGAGGAATTACCCATCCTAGCAGTTGGAACTTTTGAGTTTCTGCAAATCTCTCCACTGAGGGCTACAGTGCTTTGTGTCTCTAAGTAAACTTGAAAGGTAGTCTACGCCATAAGGACTGCAAGTCTTAGGCAAGTCCTAGTGCTGAACTAGGCCCAGAGACAGAGGACTGGGGGTGGAGGGGATGTGACATACTGAGACACCAGCTGGGGTGGCTAAGGAAGTGCTGGCATTACCCCTCCCCTACCTTCAGACTGCACAGCTCACAGCTCCAGAAGAGACCCCTTCCTTCTGCTTGAGGGGAGGGGAGAGAAGGGTAGGGAAAACTTTGTCTTGCATCTTGGATACCACCATAGCCACAGCAGGATAGGGCACTGGTCAGAGTCCTGAGGCCCCCGTTCCAGGCCCTAGCTTCCAGACAACATTTCTAGATATACCCTGGGTGAAAAGGGAACCCACTGCCTTGAAAAAAAGGACGCCGTGCTGGTAGCATTCATCACCTGCTAACTGAAGAGCCCTTGGGCCCTGAATAACCAGCAGCAATACCCAGGTTCTATATCGACAGCCTTGGGTGGGCCTCTGAGACTTGCAAGCTTTTGGTGAGACTTAGCACACTACCAGCTGTGCTGGCTACAGGGCAAAACCCTCTGCTTGAGGAGAGCAGAGGGAAAAATTAAAGGTACTTCGTTTGTACCTTACGTATCAGCACAACCACAGTGAAGTAGAATACCAAGTGGTCTCTTGGGGGTCCCTAATTCCAAGACTTGACCCTTGGATGGCATTTCTGGACTTGCCTTGAGCCAGAGGGGAGCCCACTGCCCTGAAGGGTGAGTCCCAGGCCAGGCAGCATTCACCACAAGCTGATTTAAGAGCCCTTGGGCCTTAAAAGAACATCAGTGTTAGTTTGAGAGCACTCCTCATGGCCTATGGTGGCAGTGGCTACAGGATGAGTCTCCTCTGCCTTTGGAAAGGGGAGGGAAGAATGGAAAGGGCTGTGTCTTGTGCTCTGATTGCCAGCTCAGCCACAGTAAAATAGAACACCAGGTAGACTTGTAAGGATTTTGACTCTAGTCCCTGACTGCTGGACAGTGCTTCTGGACCCACCTTGGGCCTGGGGGACCTCACTGCCATGAAGGGAAGGACACAGGCCTGCCTAACTTTGCCACCTGCTGATTGTAGATCCACAGGCCTTGAGTGAACATAGGCAGTAGCTAGGGAGTGGTTACAGCAGGTCTTGGGTGAGATCGAGTGCTGTGCTGGCTTCAGGTTGCCCCAGTGCAGTCATAGTTGTGGTCACAGGGGTCCTTGAGTGACTCCACCCCCAGCTTTAGTTGTCTCAGAACAGAGAGAGAGAGAAGTAGAGGGAAACACTCCATTTGTTTGAGAGAAAGTAAGGGAAGAGAACAAGCGTTTCTCCCTGGTAATTCAGAGAATTCTAGAAAATAGCCTAAAAAGGGCAAATCTGAGTTATTTACCTTAAAGGGGAGGTAGAGAAAGAGATAGGGGCACAAAGTTTATTCAAAGGGATAATACAGCTTTTCCAAGAATCTTTCTCTGATAATAACAGGGAACTTCCCAGACCTAGAGAAAGATATCAGTATCCAAGTACAAGAAGGTTATAGAACACCAAGCTAATTTAACCCAAAGAAGACTACATCAAGTCATTTAACAATCAGACTCCCAAAGATCACGGCTAAAGAAACGATCCTAAAAGCAGCCAGAGAAAAGAAAGAAATAGCATACAATGGAGCTCCAATACATCTGGCAGCAGATTTTTCAGTGGATACCTTATAGGCCAGGAGAGAGTGGCATGACATATTTAAAGTGATGAAGAAAAAAATAAAGAACTTTAACCTGAGAATTGTATATCTAGCCTAAATATTCCTCAAGCATGAGGGAGAAATAAAGACTTTCTCAGACAGACAAAAACTGAGGGATTTCATCAACACCAGACCTGTCCTACAGGAAATGCTAAAGGGAGTACTTCAATCAGAAAGGAAAGGACATTGATGAACACTAAGTAATCACCTGAAGCTACAAAGCTCATTGGTAATAGTAAGTACACAGAAAAACACAGAATATTATAACACTGTAACTGTGCTGTGTAAACTACTCTCATCCAAAGTAGAAAAACCAAAGGATGAACCAATCAAAAATAATAACTACAACAACTTTTTCAGACATAGGCAATACAATAAGATATAAATAGAAATAGCACAACAAAATGTTAAAAAGTGGAGGGACAAAGTTAAGGCATAGAATTGTTATTAGTTTTCTTTTTGCTTGTTTGTTTATGCAAACAGTGTTGTTATCAGGTTAAAATAATGGGTTATAATATAGTATTAATATTAGAGTATTAGTACAAAAACTAATATATGTACTATGTACTCACAAAAATTAAAAATATAAAATTTTAAAAAAATTAAAAAATAATGAATATAGAATAAATGAGCAAAATGGAGGACTTAAATGGTGGATCTGCAAGATCTCCTACACATTTGATATTCTATTTCATTTGAGCCCCATAATTAAAAAAAAAAAAATACTAAGGCCAGGCGCGGTAGCTCACGCCTGTAATCCCAGTACTTTGGGAGGCCGAGGTGGGTGGATCACGAGGTCAGGAGATCGAGACCATCCTGGCTAACACGGTGAAACCCCGTCTCTAC
>NW_026652282.1:83054574-83069131 GCF_009828535.3 Hylobates moloch | reverse complement strand
AAAAAAAAAAAAAAAAAAAAAGTACTAAAAGCATTTACACAGTATGTGATGCAGGTAAGGGAAGCCATGGGCATGAAAGATCAGACTTCACTTCATAGTTTTTGATGAGCAATGGCTAGCTAGCTCAGACTAGGGGGACAACATTTATTCATTTGTTCACTCTGCAAACATTTTTTGAGGGCCTAACCTGTGCTAAGCACTGTACTAGGCTCTGATGGCACATGTGATAATAATAGCTAACATTTTCCTATTTGAGTACCCGGGTCTATTTTAAATGCCTTATGTGTAACTATTCAGCAAATTGGTATTGAGCACTTATTGTGTGCTAGGTATGGTCTGGGCACTGGGGTTACATTGTTGAGCAGAACAGACAAAAATTATGTCCTTGCAGGACTTATACTCTCATCTTTATAACACATTTATAAGATTGATTCTAACATTAGCCCCATTTTATCAATGAGGAAATAGATACAGAGAGATAAAGATCTCACTGGCAGTAAAATAGCAGGCTTGAACACAGGTAATATGGTTCTAGAAATGGCTTTTAACAGTTGCATTCTACTGCTTTTCAAGGAGGAATATGAGTCTTTGCACTTAAGGGGCTCATGGACTATTTGGGGAGAACGGCAAAAAAAATAATCATTGTAAAACAACAAAAATAGCAGTAGCTAACACCTATGAGTGCTTACTATGTTTCAGTCCTTTTATTAAGAGTTTGACATGTTTTCTTTCATTTCAACTTCCTAACAACACCCCAAAATAGATAACATTATGATTTCCATTTTATACATGAAACAACTCTCAGGCTCCACATCCCATGTCCTTAACCACCTTGGTAATACATTACCCAAATACATGAACACAGAGTCCTGCATACAGAATGACAACGTTGTAACCTCCCCATGCCCAGCTCTCTTTTTCACTTACTTTCAAACCAAAAGACTCATTTCTTGATCTTTGGTAGTGTGTTCACACTGTAGGAGCTAGGTATTTTGCTGTGAGAGCTTTGAAAGGCCAACTAAATTAGCTGTTCCATTTCTGATTTTATTGCTGACCTGATGTCTCTAAAGGTCAGCTAGGTTTGTGATGGTGCTAAAGGCTGCTTTTATAATAGCAATTTTGTTTTTTGAGGCAGAATCTTGTTCTGTCATGCAGGCTGGAGGGCAGTGGTGCGATCTCGGCTCACTGCAACCTCTGCCTCCCCGGTTCAAGCGATTCTTCTGCCTCAGCCTCCTGAGTAGCTGGGATTATAGGCGCTGCCACCATGCCTGGCTAATTTTTGTATTTTTAGTAGAGGCGGGGGTTTCACCATGTTGGCCAGGCTGGTCTTGAACTCCTGACCTCAGGTGATCCACCCTCCTCGGCCTCCCAAAGTGTTGGGATTACAGGCATGAGCCACCGTGCCCGGCCTCATAATAGCATTTTGTAGGACATTTCAAAAATGGCACTCTCTCCCTGGGTGAAGAAGCAGTATGGTATGGTGGCTAAAGTTGTCATCTTTAGACTTATACAGACCAGAGTTCAAATCCAGTCTATTCCCTGTTTCCAGTTGAGTGACCTCGGGCAAGTTATCTACCTTTTTACTACTTTAGATTCCTAGCACCTAAAGCAAATTTTTCTAGATACAGTCTCTAAAGAAGGGAAAAGTCAATATTGAAAAAAAAATTAGAACTACTTATTTTTTCAGTGCTGTGCTCTCTCTGTCTCTGTATTTGTGTGCATGTATGTGTGCACATGCCTGTGGGTGTGAAAGTAGAAACTCAATCGCACTGTCACCAATCTCACAGGCCAATTGACTAGAATATTAAAAAGTATACTTGTCACTCAGCCTTTACAATTTTCCCCTTAGAAAGCGGTATATAATAGAATTACACACAAACTGTATTTCATATCTATCCTAATAATGAGTTCATTCTTGACCACATTCGTTAAAATGAATATCAAATAATTATTTGCCACTTAGCAAATGTTAGCCAACTTTACATCCACATCTAGTTATCATGTGACAGTTGAGCATTGATAGTTATTGCTGGATATTAGCAATTTTACAGAGCTTCACTTAAAATGTTTGCTGCCTCGCAATCTGTTGGCACAAAAAGTATAACAAAGCAAATGACAGGAGAATAGATTATAATGGAGTCTGATGGTTCATCTTTAAAAGAGAAACCTATTTCCAGAGAGAACATCTGCTCTCAATGCGGAGTGCGGGGCCATAGCTGGGGCTGCTATACATTTAGCAGATGGAAGTGGGGTGGACTGGAAATTCACAGAGCATTGGAGACTGAAGTTTGTCACCTCACCAGATTGCTTTCTGAGTATTTCCTTGTCTAGCAGCTTTGAACCTGCACATGCCAAGTGAGTACACATTGTCTTCTGAGTAAAAAAAAAAAAAAAACCTTCCCATGTGTCAATGTCCACATTAATCTTTTGTTAAGAGACCCCTGGCTCAGATAGTTACATGTACTGTGTACATGTAAATATCACAGTCCATTTGTCTGTGGATACATTAGTAAGAATTGAATGATAAACTCATGGCTATCATATTAGGAAATAACCTAGCAGTTCAATTAACTCACTTCCTTCTAACCATGGCAGCATTCTTCCCTCAATAATCAATCTGGCCTTTGACCAGTTTCATTTTAGAGGAAAAGCATTTGCAAAGTTTCTTTTCACATAAGGCCATTAGCCTCCTGATTGTAGTACGCTTTTTTTTCTTCCTTCTCCCCACCTTTTTTTGGTCAATAGTTCTCTTAAGATAATGAAATTCATACTGTGTTAAATTGCTCAAAGATGTAAAAGTAAAATCTTATTATAATATGACAGGGCTGTGCTAAAAGAATATTATGTGTTAGTAACTTTCCATTATATTAACTTACTATTGTGGCTGGAAGTGAAAAAAGCTGAGACTCATAACAATGAAGCGAGTTTCTTTAAAGGCCTCAATTAAAGACAGGTAGTTGTATTCTGAGGGTTAAAATTAACATAATATAGTAAGTATATTTTTAAAATGGCAGTAAAATGTGATTTGGGGGCTCTCAAACTTTATGCTGAAGTGTCATTTCTATCTCTAACAGGAAAGGACCATATATTTAATATATTTGGCTTGGTACCGATGTCTCATAGGCTAATGGACACTAGAAATATGTAGAGGGATAGATTTAGATAGAAGAGGCTGGTGATTCATGCTCACTTATCAAACAATGTTTCATTCAGAGTTATGAATAAGCCATAATAAACACAGAGATATGATTTGTAGTTGAGCATTAATAAAAGATTAATATGAGTAGTGAAAATAATAAGCAATAACCAGAAGAGATAAAAAAATTACTGTAAGTAAAACTTTTCATCACACTCCCTTTTGTGTCTGGAAATAAGAGGTTTTTAGTGTATGTGTGTTTTTTTTTTTTTTAGTTTTTGAGCAATAAAATTAAGTGCTTTGGCAATAATATTATATATCACATCTTAAATATGTGTAAATTCTCCTGGAATTACAGGGCACTTCACTTTGTATTACTCAACAGCCTCAAAATCTTGAATGTCCACCTATTCTGTTGAATGAACTGTGGTAGGGGCCATGGGAAGAACTAGAAGGTATACCATGATCTCTTTCACATATGAAATGAGAGAGCTCAGAGCCCTGTCCAATATGTTTTTCTTTCTATAGCCCCTAAATTCATCCAACATGTGGCAATCTTCAATACCAGGTCAGTTTGAAGGGTCTGCTTAACGGCAATGAGATTTTAATCTAAAGAGCCAAGTAATGCCACATATATTTGTGAAACCCAAAGGACATGTTTCAAGGTAACAGCATTCCCATAAATCTAACTCATCCAACAGAGCTAAAAACTAGAATAAATTGGAAATGCAATTCGTGTGAATTTACAGATGTACGAAAACCAGGGTCATCAGATCTGGATCTGGGCATAAGAAGGAATACCATGGTGTTTGCTGTATTTGTCATATGTCTGTAGTCACATATCCTAATGCTCTAATCATTTGGATGATGGATATTTTTCCCCTAAGGCTTTGTACATATTTTAGTAATTTGTTGATGGTCATAAATATTTAGACATAAAGTTTGGAATATCAAGGCTCTTTGGCATTGTGCACATGCATGTGTGTGTGTTAAAAATTTTCGAACAGAAAGCATCAAGTTTCTTCAAAGGGTTCTTTTCACTCACTTTTGACATTTCTGATTCTAAGCAATATAAATAGATAGAACCTGCCGTGTATTGAGCCTCTTTTGAAACTGGCCCTGGAATTTTTCCTCTCTTCTGTAGATTTTTTTTTTTTTTTTTTTTTTTTGCAGTGTTTGGGATTTTAACAATGGCTGGGGAAGAACTCAAGGTGGTAAGAACAGCTTATAATATAATAACTCCTAGCTTTCTTATCAGATATTAAGAATAGGGGTGCTCATCAGAAAAAGTAATAGCTAACATCATCAGGTGCCTACTATGACCAGGCTTTGCTTTAATTACTTCACATAATTAATTTTATTTAGTCCTCACCATAACCCTATGACTTAGGTAATATTACCCTCATTTTGCATTTGAGATCACTGAGGCCCAGATAGTTTAAATAACTTGGACACAAACTGATGGTCTTAAGTGGCAAAACTGGGTGTCATACCCAAGCAGTCTGGCTTCAGAGCCCAAGAAAGTAAACATTTCACTAAACCGTCTTACCCTTAGAGAGTTTTGTTGACAGACCTGAGAGTGGTGTGGTCTGGTCATCGGTATTTTTAAAAAATCTCCCGTTGGAATTCTGGTGAGCTTCCAGAGTTTAGATGCTCTGTCTGAAAGCAAGCTGACCTAGCTTCTTTGAAAAAGAGCCAGTACCCAGGTCTGAAGGGAAAATGGAGGCAGACAGCAGAGATGCTTATGAGCCATCTGATGATAAACACCCACCATATGGTCAAAATGATTCCCATTGCCTCCCAGTGAGGGAAGCAGACACTTTTGCGTATGAAATGCACTGTTTATTTTCTTGTGCAGTGGTTTCAGTTCAAATTAAATGTTTCACGTCAGACAAGGAACTAATAACAAATGATCTCCTCCCTCAGTGGTGCAGTAACAAATATGTAGTAATTTGAAATCTGGGAAGAAAATTATTACTCCCAAAGATGCAATAAATACACGATATGTTTAGAGAGTCCTTTGATGAAATGAACACTGAAGGTGCTGCTAGCAGTACTTTTGCTTAAGAAAAAAAAGCATAAAAAAAAAAAAAAAGCATTTAAAAATGCTGTCTGATCTGTCAACATTTTGTTAACATGTAATACCTTAAGGACACAACTTAGAAGTAGAATCTTCAGTGAAGCAAAAACTCATTCTTTCTTCACATCACAGGAGATGAAACTAGCAAGTAGAACAGCCAGGCATAAAATTTTGCAGTTTAAAAGCAACTTAGTAAGATAGACTGCTTCTGCCCTCTTTCTTATTTTGATTGGTCTCTGAAAAGGGCACTGGCCCAACATTTTGTTTTTCTTCAGAGAAGTGCCCTGATGCCTGCCCTCCCCTCTCCCCAAGACCCATTTCCATTCTACTCTCTTAGTTCTCACACTATCCCGGGAGATCTGCTGTTTCTTCGTCTCACTGCCAGGCTTCCTGTTTCAAGGACTCCAAAGAAATCAGTTACAGCCCATGTATTTGATTGCATCTGGCCCTCATCTAAAGCATTAGCAGAAGCAAGAAAGAAGTCCAAGGCCAGGAGTACCTGCAGCTGCTAGTGTCTAGTCCTAGGGAAAGTCCAAGGTCAGGTCTCTGCAAGGGGACTTGCCTACTTAATGCTTTCCATAGCCAGCCTTCTTCCTGGAGCCTAGCAGGCAGTATACCAAGCTAAAAGGCGACAGTGCACCCATGTTGAGATAGGGTTTTTACCTCTACCTTTTTTTATTTTGAAATAAGTATAGATCCACAAGCAGTTGCAGAAAAATGTACAGAGAAATCCCACGCACCATTCACCCCTCTGTCCCCAATGTTATCATCTTGCCTAATTATGGTACATTATTAAGACCATGAACTTGACATTGGTATAATTTCCAGAGTTTATTCAGATTTCACCAGTTATAGATGAACTTAATGAACTTACTTGTGTGTATTAGTGTGTATGTGTAGTTCTATGCAATTCTATCACTTATGTAGCTTCATGTAACTACTACCACAAACAGTTTGTAGAACTGTTCTATTATGTCAAGGCAACCTCATGCTACTGCTTTATAGTTACCCCTCCCTCCCAAATCTTAGTCTCTGGCAACTACTAATCTGTTTTTCATTTATATATTACATTATTTCAGGATTATTATATAAATGGAATCGTAACATGTAAACTTTTTTCACTGAGCATAATTCCCCTGAGGTCCACCAAAGGTGTTGCATGTATTAATAATTCCTTCTGTTTTTGCAGAGTAGTATTCCACAATATGAACATACCATGGTCTGTTTAACCATTCACTTGTTGAAGAACGTCTGGGTTGTTTCCAATTTTTGGCTATTACACATAAAGCTACTTTGAAAATTAGTGTACAGGTCTTTGTCGGTCATATAGCAATTGCACGTTTAGTTTTACAAGAAACTGTCAAACTCTTTCCCAGAGTGGTTGTATCAATTTACATTCTCATCAGCAACATATAAGTGATTTGGTTTATTAACATCTTTGCCAGCATTTGGTGTTGTGACTATTTTTTATTGTAGCCATTCTGATAGCTATGTAGTAATATTTCACTGTGGTTTTAATTGTCCTTTCCATAATGGTTAATGGTGTTGAACATTTTTTATGTGCTTATTTGACATCTGTATATTCTCTTTGGTGAAATGTCTATTCATATCTTTTGCCCATTTTCTAATTGAATTATTGTATTTTTAGTATTGAGTTTTGAAATTTCCTTATATATTCCAGATAGAAGCGCTTTGTCAGACAGGTGGTTGCAAATATTTCCTTCAAGTATGTAAGTTGTCTTTTTATGTGAACATTATTTTTGCTTGTTTTTTTTTCAGTACAAAGGGTTTTAATTTTGATGAGGTACAACTTATCCATTTTTCTTTTTATGGACCATACTTTTGGTGTCAGGTCTAATAACTCTTGTCTAGCCCTAAATCCCAAAGATGTTTTCTTTTGTTATTATTTTGCCAATAGGTGTATAGTTGTCTAATTACTACAACTCCATTCGTTGAGAAGTCTAGCACCCATTCTTCCTCCATTGAATTACTTTTGCATTTTGTCAAAATCAGTTGGGTATATTTGTGGGGTCTATTTCTTGCTTCTCTGTTTTTTTTCTATTGACCTATGTGTTTATCCTTCTGCCAATACAACACTGTCTTGATTACTGTATCTATGTAGTAAGCCTTACTAGTAGGAAGAGTGATTTTTCCCTCATCTTTTTGTAAGAAAAAAAATTCCTCTTTTTTCACCCTTTTTTTCCTCATTCAATTCCTATTCAAGAGTACATTCAAGAGTAAACTCGTCAGCAATTTTCCTATCCCTAAATTAGCTATGGCTAAGAGTTCATTCTATCTGGTCTAAATAGAGTAAGTGCCTTTTGGGAGTAGACAAAGGAACCTGTTTACTGTGGGGGATTGCCAAGTGCACAACTTAGATTTTGTGGGGTAAGAAAATAAGGCAATTCAAGGATATATTTGGTTTACTTTACTACTAACCCTTTTTTTAAAATTATACTTTAAGTTCTGGGATACATGTGCAGAACGTGTAAGTTTGTTACATAGGTATTCATGTACCATGGTGGCTTGCTGCACCCATCAACCTGTCATCTACGTTAGGTGTTTCTTCTAATGCTATCCCTCCCCTAGCCCTCCACCCGCCAACAGGGCCTGGTGTGTGATGTTCTCCTCCCTGTGTCCATGTGTTCTCATTGTTCAACTCCCCCTTATGAGTGAGAACGTGTGGTGTTTGGTTTTCTGTTCCTGTGTTACTTTGTTGAGAATGAGGGTTTCCAGCTTCATCCATGTCCCTGCAAAGGACATGAACTCATCCTTTTTATGGCTGCATAGTATTCCATGGTGTATATGTGACACATTTTCTTTATCCAGTCTATTGTTGATGGGCATTTGGGTTGGTTCCAAGTCTTTGCTATTGTGAGCAGTGCTGCAATAAACATACATGTGCATGTGTCTTTATAGTACAATGATTTCTAATCCTTTGGGTATATACCCAGTAATGGGATTGCTGGGTCAAATGGTATTTCTGGTTCTAGATCACTGAGGAATCACCACACTGTCTTCCACAATGGTTGAACTAATTTGCACTCCCACCAACAGTGTAAAAGTGTTTCTATTTCTCCACATCCCCTCCAGCATCTGTTGTTTCCTGACTTTTTAATGATCGCCATTCTAACTGGCATGAGATGGTATCTCATTGCGGTTTTGATTTGCATTTCTCTAACGACTAGTGACGATGAGCTTTTTTTCCATATGTTTGTTAGCCTCATAAATGTCTTCTGTTGATATGTGTTTATTCATATCCTTCACACTCTTTTTGATGGGGTCGTTTTTTTCTTGTAAATGTGTTCAAGTTCCTTACAGATTCTGGATATTAGCCCTTTGTCAGATGAATAGATTGCAAAATTTTCTCCCATTCTGTAGGTTGCCTATTCACTCTGATGATAGTTTCTTTTGTTGTGCAGAGGGTCTTTAGTTTAATTAGATCCCATTTGTCAATTTTGGCTTTTGTTGCCATTGCTTTAGGTATTTTAATCATGAAGTCTTCGCCCACACCTATGTACTGAATGGTATTGCCTAGGTTTTCTTCTAGGGTTTTTATGGTTTTAGGTTTTACATTTAAGTATTTAATGCATTTTGAGTTATTTTTTGTATAAAGTGTAAAAAAGTGGTCCAGTTTCAGTTTTCTGCATATGACTAGCCAGTTTTCCCATCACCGTTTATTAAGCAGGGAATCCATTCCCCATTGCTGTTTTTGTCAGGTTTGTCAAAGATCAGATGGTTGTAGATGTGTGGCATTATTTCTGAGGCCTCTGTTCGGTTCCATTGGTCTGTATATCTGTTTTGGTACCAGTACCATGCTGTTTTGGTTACTGTAGCCTTGTAGTATAGTTTGAAGTCAGGTAGCATGATGCTTCCAGCTTTGTTCTTTTTGCTTAGGATTGTCTTGGCTATACGGCCTCTTTTTTGGTTCTATATGAAATTTAAAGTAGTATTTTCTAATTCTGTGATGAAAGTCAATGGTATCTTGAGGGGGATAGCATTGAATCTATAAATTACTTTGGGCAGTATGGCCATTTTGATGATATTGATTCCTCCTCTCCATAAGCATGGAATGTTTTTCCATTTATTTGTGTCCTCTCTTATTTCCTTGAGCAGTGGTTTGTAGTTCTCCTTGAAGAGGTCCTTCACATCCCTTGTAAGTTGTATTCCTAGGTATTTTATTTTCTTTGTAGCAATTGTGAATGGGAGTTCACTCATGATTTGGCTCTCTGTTTGTCTATTATTGGTCTATCGGAATGCTTGTGATTTTTTGCACATTGATTTTGTATCCTGGGACTTTGCTGAAGTTGCTTATCAGCTTGAGATTTGGGGCTAAGACGATGGGGTTTTCTAAATATGCCATCTTGTCATCTGCAAACAGAGACAATTTGACTTTCTCTTTCCCTAATTGAATACCCTTTCTTTCCCTTGCCTGACTGCCCTGGCCAGAACTTCCAATACTATGTTGAATAGGAGTGGTGAGAGAGGGCATCCTTGTCTTGTGCCAGTTTTCAAAGGGAATGCTTCCAGCTTTTGCCCATTCAGTATGATATTGGCTGTGGTTTTGTAATACGTAGCTCTTATTATTTTGAGATACATTCCATCAATACTTAGTTTATTGACAGTTTTTAGCATGAAGGGGTGTTGAATTTTATTGAAGGCCTTTTCTGCAACTGTCGAGATAATCATGTGGTTTTTGTCATTGGTGCTGTTTATGTGATTGATTATGTTTATTGATTTGTGTATGTTGAACCAGCCTTGCATCCGAGGGATGAAGCTGACTTGATCGTGGTGGATAAGCTTTTTGATGTGCTGCTGGATTCAGTTTGCCAGTATATTTTGGAGGATTTTCGCATCAATGTTAATCAGGCATATTGGCCGAAATTTTCTTTTTTTAATTGTGTCTCTGCCAGGTTTTAGTATCAGGATGAGTCCCTCTTTTTCTATTGTTTGGAATAGTTTAAGAAGGAATGGTACCAGCTCCTCTTTGTACCTCTGGTAGAATTCAGCTATGAATCCTGGTTCTGGGCTTTTTTTGGTTGGTAGGCTATTAATTACTGCCTCGATTTCAGAACTTGTTATTGCTCTATTCAGCGATTCAACTTCTTCCTGGTTTAGTCTTGGGAGGGTGTATGTGTCCAGGAATATATCCATTTCTTCTAGAGTTTCTAGTTTATTTGCATAGAGGTGTTTATAGTATTCTCTGATGGTAGTTTGTATTTCTGTGTGATCAGTGGTGATACTTCCAATTATGTGGTCAATTTTAGAATAATTATGATGTGCTGAGAAGAATGTATATTCTGTCGATTTGGGGTGGAGAGTTCTGTAGATGTCTATTAGGTCTGATTGGTCCAGAGCTGAACTCAAGTCCTGAATATCCTTGTTAATTTTCTGTCTCATTGATCTGTCTAATATTGACAATGGGATGTTAAAGTCTCCCACTATTATTGTGTGGGAGTCTAAGTCTCTTTGTAGGTCTCTAAGAACTTGCCTTATGAATCTGGGTGCTCCTGTTTTGGGTGCATATATATTTAGGATAGTTAGCTCTTCTTGTTGCATTGATCCCTTTACCAATATGTAATGCCCTTCTTTGTCTTTTTTGATCTTTGTTGGTTTAAAGCCTGTTTTGTCGGAGACTAGGATTGCAACCCCTGCTTTTTTTGCTTTCCATTTGCTTGGAGAA
Organism: Hylobates moloch; assembly: GCF_009828535.3. Taxonomy (NCBI): domain Eukaryota; kingdom Metazoa; phylum Chordata; class Mammalia; order Primates; family Hylobatidae; genus Hylobates; species Hylobates moloch. The sequence continues at coordinate 83,058,232 of NW_026652282.1, read as the reverse complement.
TATTCTCCCATTCTTTTATTTTGAGCCTTGTGGGTCTTTACATGTGAGATGGATATCCTTGGTACAGCACACCGATAGGTCTTGACTCTTTATCCAATTTGCCAGTCTGTGTCTTTTAACTGGGGCATTTAGCCCATTTACATTTAAGGTTAATATTGTTATGTGTGAATTTGATCCTGCCATTATGATGTTAGCTGGTTATTTTGCCTGTTAGTTGATGCAGTTTCTTCATAGTGTGGGTGGTCTTACAATTCGGTATGTTTTTGCAGTGGCTGGTACTGGTTGTTCCTTTCCATATTTAGTGCTTCCTCCAGGAGCTCTTGTAAGGCAGGCCTGGTGGTGACAAAATCTCTCAGTATTTGCTTGTCTGTAAAGGATTTTATTTCTCATTCGCTTATGAAGCTTAGTTTGGCTGGATATGAAATTCTGGGTTGAAAATTCTTTAAGACCGTTGAATATTGGCCTCTCTGTCTTCTGGCTTGTAGGGTTTCTGCAGAGAGATCTGCTATTAGTCTGATGGGCTTTCCTTTGTGGGTAACCCGACCTTTCTCTCTGGCTGCTCTTAACATTTTTTCCTTCATTTCAACCTTGGTGAATCTGACAATTATGTATCTTTGGGTTGCTCTTCTTGAGGAGTATCTTTGTGGTGTTTTCTGTATTTCCTGAATTTGAATGTTGGCCTGCCTTGCTAGGTTGGGGAAGTTCTTCTGGATAATATGCTGAAGAATGTTTTCCAACTTGGTTCCATTCTCCCCATTACTTTCAGGTACAGCAATCAAACGTAGGTTTGGTTTTTTCACATAGTCCCATATTTCTTGGAGGCTTTGTTTGTTCCTTTTCATTCTTTTTTCTCTGATCTTGTCTTTACCTTTTATTTCATTAAGTTGATCTTCAATCTCTGATATCCTTTCTTCTGCTTGATCGATTCCGTTATTGATACTTGTGTATGCTTCACAAAGTTCTCGTGCTGTATTTTTCAGCTCCATCAGGTCATGTATGTTCTTCTCTAAGCTGGTTATTCTAGTTACGAATTCCTCTAACCTTTTTTCAAGGTTCTTTGCTTCCTTGCATTGGGTTAGAACATGCTCTTTTAGCTTGGAGGAGTTCATTATTACCCACCTTCTGAAGCCTACTTTTGTCAATTTGTCAAACTCATTCTCTGTCTAGTTTTGTTCCCTTGCTGACAAGGAGTTGTGATCCTTCGGAGGAGAAGAAGTGTTCTGGTTTTTGGAATTTTCAGCCTTTTTGTGCTGGTTTTTCCTCATCTTCATGGATTCATTTACCTTTGGTCTTTGATGTTGGTGACCTTTGGATGGGGTTTTTGTGTGGACGTCCTTTTCATTGATGTTGATACTCTTCCTGTTTGTTGGTTTTCTTTCTAACAGTCAGGCTTCTCTGCTGCAGTTCTGCTGGAGTTTGCTGGAGGTTCTCTCCAGACCGTTTGCCTGGGTATCACCAGTGGAGGCTGCAGATCAGCAAAGATTGCTGCCTGTTTCTTCCTCTGGAAACTTCATCCCAGAGGGGTACCCACCAGATGCCAGCCGGAGCTCTCTTGTATGAGGTATCTGTTGATCCCTGCTGGGAGGCGTCTTCCTGTCAGGAGGCACGGGGCGGCGGGGTGGGGGCGGGGAGATCAGGGACCCATGTGAGGAGGTAGTGTGTCCCTTAGCAGAGCTTGAGCTTTGTGCTGGGAGATCTGCTGCTCTCTTCAGAGCCGTCAGGCAGGGATGTTTAAGTCTGCTGAAGCTGCACCCACAGCTGCCCCTTTCCCCAGGTGCTCTGTCACAGGGAGATGGGAGTTTTATCTGTAAGCTCCTGACAGGGGCTGCTGCCTTTCTTTCAGAGATGCCCTGCCCAGAGAGGAGGAATCTAGAGAGGCAGTCTGGCTACAGCGGCTTTGCAGAGCTGTGGTGGGCTCCGCCCAGTTCAATCTTTCCAGAGGCTTGTTTGCACTGTGAGAGGAAAACCATCTACTCAAACCTTAGTAATGGCGTACACCCCTCCCCCCACCAAGCTTGAGCATCCCAGGTTGACTTCAGACTGCTTTGCTGGCAGCGAGAATTTCAAGCCAGTGGATCTTAGCTTGCTGGGCTCTGTGGGGGTGGGATCTGCTAAGCTAGACCACTTGGCTCCCTAGCTTCAGCCACCTTTCCAGGGGAGTGAACAGTTCTGTCTCGCTGGCATTCCAGGCACCACTGGGGTGTGAAAAAAAACTCCTGCAGCTACCTCGGTGTCTCCCCAAATGGCCGTACAGTTTCGTGCTTGAAACCCAGGTCCCTGGTGGTGTTGGCACCCAAAGGAATCTCCTGGTCTGCGGGTTGCAAAGACCTTGGGAAAAGTGTAGTATCTGGGCTGGAATGCACTGTTCCTCAAGGACAGTCCCTCACAGCTTCCCTTGGTTAGGGGAGGGAGTTCCTTGACCCCTTGCACTTCTGGGGTAAGGCAACAACCCACCCTGCTTCGGCTTGCCCTCTGTGGGCTGCACCCACTGTCTAACCAGTCCCAATGATATGAGTCGGGTACCTCGGTTGGAAGTGCAGAAATCACCTGCCTTCTGCATTAATCTCACTGGGAGCTGCAAACTGGAGCTATTCCTATTAGGCTATCTTGCCAGCCACGGCAAACATCACTACTAATTAGAAATGCACTCTCAAACATCTCGGGCTAGACAGCATGAACAATTTAAGGAACCAAAGTGATATTCAGTCTGGGTGGCCTTCAGATAGTTAACTAGAAGAGCCTCCATGAGAAGTTGTCTGATTTTTGCCTCTGTGGTTTTAAAACTTTCCATCATGAGGAAGCTGAAAACCATGGGGTTAAGCCATTGGCCTAATTAAAAAACAAATCAGAGAAAAACAAAACCCCCAAATTTCTAACTTTGTTTCTCCCCAACTGCTGACTGCTGATATCCACTTTACCCCTTTAAGATAAGCTTTTAAGTCCTTATAATACGTAAGCATCACTGGGAGGGCTGATGTTTTCAAGACTTTTTGATAACTTCCTTCTTAGCATGAGTCTGTGCATTTCATCCTTTATTGAGATTGAATATTTGGGGGGAAAGAAGTAGAAGAGATCCTATGAAAATACTCAGTATGGGACGACTGAGAGGGCCATAGGAGAGCCTAGGATGGAGAGGTCAGTGGTTCTGAGGACAAACTTTGTCCTGTTCATCATGATTTCCAAAGCCAAGTTTGCCTTAGACTCTTAGCTTTCTGTGCCAATTATGCAATTATCCGTCTCTTTTACTTAGATGGTTATCATTATAAAAATAAAAACCTAGCTTTATCTTTGTTCTTCATATATACTATATTTTATCTATCATTTGGTTATTCTCAGGTTGTTTGAGGAAGGTTGAAATAGGATACTTGGAAGGCTGTCATATATGTGAAAGAAAAGGCCTCATTTAATACATCTAAACCAAATAAATTCTATTTAATTCCATTGAATTTTATGTGGTTCAGATCAATTCAATTCAACATTTACCACATGTTAAGCAAATGCCAGACACTGAGTTCTGGTTCTGAATATGTGTGTTAAGCCAAAACAGAACCACTTCTGGGACATGGGTACTGGCACCCAAACCAGTCACTCCACTCTCACCAGGACAGAAAGTTGTATTTTTTTTTTTTTTTTTTTTTTTTTTTTTTTTTTTTTTTTT
>NW_026652282.1:83038153-83054533 GCF_009828535.3 Hylobates moloch | reverse complement strand
TTTTTTTTTTTTTTTTTTTTTTTTTTTTTTTTTTTTTTTTTTAAAGACGGAGTCTTGCTCTGTCGCCCAGGATGGAGTGCAGTGGCGCGATCTCGGCTCACTGCAAGCTCTGCCTCCTGGGTTCACGCCATTCTCCTGCCTCAGCCTACCGAGTAGCTGGGACTACAGGCATCCACCACCACGCCCAGCTAATTTTGTTTGTATTTTTAGTAGAGACGGAGTTTCACCGTGGTCTCGATCTCCTGACCTTGTGATCCACCCACCTCGGCCTCCCATAGTGCTGGGATTACAGGTGTGAGCCACCGCGCCCGGCCAGAAAGTTGTATTTTTAACAATAAAGACAGAAGAAAGTTCAGGTTATCAACTGAGGGCAAAAAATGGATTTCTGAATGGAAGTTACATCTCTTTGAGTCCAACTGTGACATGCTTCCTGGAGGGTTGGTTCATAATTTCCTGGCTTTTCCTTATCTGACATTCCAGCAGTGGATCAGAGGGCTGTTGAGAGAAAAAGTGGGCTGGGACATGATAGTCAGACCAAGATAGTATGATAAAGGGAATGCAGCCTCAGAGCAAGTATATATTATGGGGATTTATTCCTGAAAATGATTGTGGATTGATACCTCCATTATAAGTCTCACACTCTTGATTTCAGTGAGCTGCAAAAAGAATGCTCGTTTCAAAGAAGATGCAAGCTTGTGCTGACTTTATGTCAAGCTGGATAAGTGCAAATGGGCTGGGATCTTAAAATACGTTTGGTGGCTTCTCCTGTCATGTTGATCTATTGTGTTGCGTGCCTAACACAACAGTGTCTTTGCTTTGGAAAATGATGTTGCCTGGTTCTTGGATCCAGTTAAACTTTGGAAGCCAATCAAAAGGAATCTGGATCAAGCAGAAGTGAATTTTTAAATCATATACCAGATAGCTTCAACTTTCTTCTCAGGCTGATTCTCAGAAGTCAAACACCCTCAAATGCAGAGACATTTGAGGCACAGCCATCTTCTTCATGCAGGAAAGTCATATGGCTGGGTCAGGATGGATGGCCATTGTGACAAACCTGGCTAGTAGGCACCTAAAACTTTGCAGGGAACTGCAAGGTATTTCTCATGCTATGCAGGCAGAATTGGTGGAGGGATTGTCCAGGTCTCTTTCCTAAATGTCAAAGCACAGGCGTTCACCCAAGAGAAGCACTCATTGAGTAGCTCAACATCTTTTCCTTCCCTCCAAGTCTTCTGATATAGAGTGGTGAGCCAGTGAGGTCAGCTTAAATCACACTTCAGGACATGCCACTGACTACTTCGTGGCTGTAAGGGAGGTGGGGTGAGAGGCAAGTGTGAGAAATATGTCAGGTCATAATACACAAAGGTTTACAGTATGTCCTGCACTCCTTGTGAATTGTGAAGCCTCTTAGTGGTAAGGAAAGTCAAAAGCAAGCATGATGACTGATTTAAGTACCTATTATGCAACATCTTCTAAGTTGAGGTTTTCAAAGTAGGCACTTCTTGCTTGTTCTTTAATTAGCCATTTATAGGTTATGTTTATGAAACCCAGAGATAGTGGGAAAGTACCTCACTTTCTACCCATCTCAGATATAGCTGAGCCAGTAACTGGAATATTTATGAGGGACAGACCTGGAAGCAGGGAACCACTGTGAGAATGAGAACCTCTAGCCAATTATTTATACAATCAAATCAAGTTATTTAGGTGCTAACTTGCACCTCTGAGGCTTTTACTGGTTATTGTTTTTGCCGCCTTCTTCTGGGGATTGCTTCTAGAATAGGAATAAGGGAAGTATGAATCAGTAAGATGTGTATAACATGTCAGCATCTCTGATCAAAAGTTTCAGTGATAACATGGAAAAAATGTTTAGCTTCAATGATAATCAAAGGAATGCAAATTAGAATATTGAGATTCCTCCCCCATATCAAAATAGTAAAGAAGGGAAAATGAAAATACCTAGAGCTGAAGAAAGTATGATGCAATAGGCACACTCCTATGTTGCTGGCCAGACTATAAATTGGTACGTTTTGGCAAACAGTGTGGCAGTGTTTATACCCCTTGATGTGATTATTCAACTTCTGGGAATCTGTATATCCTCAGGGAGTTATATAAACTAGGTAAGGTTTTAGGCACGGATATGCTCATTGTAACTTATTTATTGTAGCCAAATATTGGACACAACCAAAGTGTATGAGAGGGTGGGAATATGTTTAAGTTCATTATGGCATATCCACATGATGTGCTACCAGGCAGTTATTAAAAATGTGTTCACAAGGAGGTTTTAATAACATGGGGAAAATACTTATATTTCAATATTAACTGGAGAAAAAAGAGCACAAGCCTTTATACATAGAGTGAACACAATCATATTTAAAAATGTGTGTATAAACACACAGTGAAAAGGAGGGAAGGAAATGCAACTGAATGATAACAATGATTGAGTTTGAGTGGTGGTTCTATGACTGATTTTTTTTCCTGATTTTTATTTTTACTTTTATGGTATTTTTTTTCAAATTTCTTACACTGACTATGTACTACTGTTATAACTGAGAAAATTTTTATTCAAAAATATTCAGTGAACAGTGGGATTAGGAATTCAAAATATTGACAAATATGAATTTGGTAGATTATCCAGAGGTTTTATTTAGCTATCTTCTTCCTATTTCCTTTTAGGACTGAGAGTTGTGAAGTAATTGTGTTTAAGTCACAGCCTATGTAACTCTGTGTGACTCATTTTACAGATTCTTCCAACTCTATACATGGCCCTATCCTAGGTCACATATAAGAGAACAGAAAAATATTAATAGCTATCCTTTATTTAGTGTTTACTGTGTGCTGGGAGTTAGGATAAGTACTTGTCATTTATTTTTTCATTTAATTATCACAAAAACTCTTTGATGTAGCTTATGTTATTACTATACTCATTTTACCGTCATGAAAACTGAGGCTTAGAGAAGTTAGATGAAAATCTAAAACTACAGCTAGTCAATTGTAGACTAAGAATTCAAATCTATGTCTGTCTTAATGATTATATTAGATATACTTCTTGCTTTCAGTAAATGAATGAATAATAAGACCTATGAAAAGTGTTTCAGGTTGGACACTTTTGCCTGCATGTACCAGAAAACTCAATGAAGAGTGGTTTAAGCCATAAGGCCATTGTATTATTACTTACCAGTAAGCCGGGAAGTAGGTAATTCCAGGGACGTTTCAGCAGCTCTATAATCCCCGGGTATGGGGTAGAATCCTTGGGATTCTTTTTGCCTTTCTCCAGTTTGAAGATGGCTGCAGAAGAATTAAGTAAGCATCATGTTCTCACAGGCAAGTGTTCTAAACAGGGAGGAAAGGAAGGGGCTTTATTTTTGCAGCATTTTCTTTTTCTTTCTTTTGTTTTCTCCATAACATTGTTTTATTTATTTATTATTTTTATATTATTTTATTTTTAAATTTAAATTTTATTTTAAGTTTGAGGGTACAAGCACAGGTTTATTATATAGGTAAACTTGTCATGGGGGGTTTATTGTACAGATTATTTTGTCACCCAGGTATGAAGTCGAGTATCCATTAGTTATTTTTCCTGATCCTCTCCCTCCTCCCACCCTACATCCTCTGATACGCCCAGTGTGTGTTGTTTCCCTCTAGGTGTCCCTGTGTTCTCGTCATTTAGCTCCCACTTGTAAGTGAGAACATGTGCTATTTGGCTTTCTGTTCCTGTACAAGTTTGCTAAGGATAATGGCCTCCAGGTCCATCCATGTCCCTGAAAAGGACATGAGCTTTTTCTTTTTCATGGCTGCATTGTATTCCATGGTGTATATGTACCACATTTCCTTTATCCAGTTTATAATTGATGGGCGTTTAGGTTGATTCCATGTCTTTATTATTGTGAATAGTGCTGTGATGAACATACATATGCATGTGTCTTCATGATAGAATGATTTATACTCCTCTTGGTATATACCCAGTAATGGGATTGCTGGGTCAAATACTATTTATGTTTTTAGGTCTTTGAGGAATCACCACACCGTCTTCCACAATGGTTGCACTAATTTACACTCCGAGCAACAGTGTGCAAGCATTACTTTCTCCGCAACCTCTCCAGCACCTGTTGTTTCCTGACTTTTTAATGATCGCCATTCTGACTGGCGTGAGATGGTATCTCATTGTGGTTTTAATTTGCATTTCTCTAATTATCAGTGATGTTGAGCTTTTTAAAATATGATTCTTGACTGCATATGTCTTCTTTTGAAAAGTGTCTGTTCATATTCTTTGCCCACTTTTTAATGGTTTTTTTTTTTTTTTGTAAATCTGTTTAAGTACTTTATAGATGTGGGACATTAGACCTTTGTCAGATTAATAGATTGCAAAAATTTTCTCCCACTCTGTACATTGTCTGTTCACTCAGTTGATGGTTTCTTTTGCTGTGCAGAAGCCCTTTAGTTTAATTAGATCTCATTTTCCAATCTTTGCTTTTGTTGCAATTGCTTTTGGCATCTTCATTAGGAAATCTTTGCTCATTCCTATGTTCAGAATGATATTGCCTAGGTTATCTTCCAGGGTTTTACATTTAAGTCTTAAATTTAATTTTGGGTTTAAATTTCCTTTTTACTTTTGGGTTTTACATTTAAGTCTTTACTCAGTCTTGAGTTAACTTTTGTATATGGTGTAAGCAAGGGGTCTAGTTTCAATCTTCTGCATTTGGCTAGCCAGTTATCCCAGCAACCATCTATTGCATAGGGAATTCTTTCCCCATCACTTATTTTTTGTCAGGTTTTTCAAAGATCAGATAGTTGTAGGTGAGTGGCCTTATTTCTGGGTTTTCTATTCTGTTCCATTGGTCTTTCTGTCTGTTTTTCTACCAGTACCATGTTGTTTTGGCTACTGTAGCACTGTAGTACAGTTTGAAGTTAGATAGCATGATGCCTTCAGCTTTGTTCTTTTTGCTTAGGATTGCCTTGGCTGTTTGGGCTCTTTTTTGGTTCCACATGAATTTTAAAATAGTTTTTTTCTAGTTCTGTGAAGCATATCATTGGTAGTTTAATAGGAATAGTGTTGAACCTATAAATTGCTTTGGGCAGTATGGCCATTTTAAACGATACTGACTCTTCCTCTCCATGAGCATGGAATGCTTTTTCATTTGTTTTTGCCATCTCTGATTTCTTTGAGGAGTGTTTTGTAGTTCTCCTTGTAGAGATCTTCCACCTCCCTGGTTAGCTGTATTCCTAGGTATTATATATTTGTTGTGGCAATTGTGAATGAGATTGCATTCCTGATTTGGCTCTTGGCTTGACCATTCTTGGTGTATGGGAGTGTTAGTGATTTTTGTGTGTTGATTCTGTATCCTGAGACTTTGTTGAAGTTGTTTATTAGCTGAAGGAGCTTTTGGGCCAAGACTATGGGGTTTTCTAGATATAGGATCATGTCTTCTGTAAACAGGAATAGTTTGACTTCTTTTCTTCCTTTTTGGATGCCCTTTCTTTCTCTTTCTTGCCTGATTACTCTGGCCAGGACTTCCAATACTATGTGGAATAGGAGTGGTGAGAGATGGCATCCTTGTCTTATGCCAGTTTTCAAGGGGAATGCTTCCAGATTTTGCATATTCAGTGGGTTTGTTATGGATGGCTCTTATTATTTTGAGGTATGTTTCTTCAATACTTAGTTTATTGAGGGTTTTTAATATGAAGGGGTGTTGAATTCTATCAAAAGTCTTTTCTCTATCTATTGAGATAATTATGTAGTTCTGTCATTAGTTCTGTTTATGATGAATCACATTTATTGATTTGTGTATGTTGAACCAACCTTACATTTCAGGGATAAAGCCTACTTGATTGTAATGAATAAGCTTTATGATGTACTGCTGGATTTGGTTTGCCAGTACTTTGTTGAGGATTTTTGTATCAATTTTCATCAAGAATATTGGCTGAAGTTTTCTGTTTCTGTTTTGTCTCTGCCAGGTTCTGGTATCAGGATGATGCTGGCCTTATAGATTGAGTTAGGGAAGAGTCCCTCCTCCTCAATATTTTGTAATAATTTCAGCAGGAGTGGTACCAGTTCTTCTTTGCACATCTGGTAAAACTCACCTGTGAATCTGTCTGGTCCTGGGCTTTTTTTTGGTTCATATGCTATTTATTACTGATTCAGTTTTAGAGCTCATTATTGGTCTGTTCAGGCACTTGATTTCTTATTGGTTCAGTCTTGGGAGGGTGTATGTGTCCAGGAATTTATCCATTTTTTCTGGATTTTCTAATATATGTGCATAGAGGTGTTCATAATATTCTCTGATGGTTATTTGTATTTCTGTGGGGTCAGTATAAATATTTCCCTTGTTGTTTCTGATTTTGTTTATTTGAATCTTCTCTCTTTTCTTCTTTGTTAGTGTAGCTAAAGGTCTATATATTTTATTAATGTTTTTTTCCAAAAACCAACTCTTAGATTCACTGATCTTTTGAATGGTTTTTCATGTCTCAGTCTCCTTCAGTTCAGCTATGATTTTGGTTATTTTTTTGTCTTTTGCTAGCTTTTGGGTTTGTTTGTTCTTGATTCCCTAGATCTTTTAGTTGTGATGTTAGCTTCTTAAATTGAGATCATTGTAACTTGTAGATGTGGACATGTAGTGTTATAAATTTCCCTTTTAACACTGTCTTAGTGGTGTCCCAGAGATTCTGGTATGTTGTATCTTTGTTCCCATTAGTTTCAAAGAACTTCTTGGTTTCTGCCTTAATTTCACTATTTACCCAAAAGTCATTCAGAAGCAGGTTATTCAATTTACATGTAATTGTATGGTTTTGAGTGAATTCTTTAGTGTTGATTTCTAATTTAATTGTGCTGTGGTCTGAGAGATTGTTATGATTTCAGTTCCTTTGTTTTTGCTGAAGAGTGTTTTACTTCTGATTATGTGATCAATCTGAGAGTACATGCCATGTGGCGATGAGAAGAATGTATATTCTGTTTTTGTGGAGGGGGCGTGGACAGTTCTGTAGATATCTGTCGGGTCCATATAATCCAGTGCTGAGTTCAGGTCCTGAATATCTTTGTTAACTTTCTTACTCAATGATCTGTCTAACATTGTCAGTAGGGTGTTAAAGTCTCTCACTATTATTGTGTGGGAGTCTAAGTCTATTTGAAGGTCTCTAAGAACTTGCTTTATTAATCTGGGTGCTCCAGTGTTGGGTGCATATATATTTAGGATAGTTAGATCTTCTTGTTGAATGGGACCCTTTACCATTATGTAATGTCCTTCTTTTTGTTTTTGATCTTTGTTGGTTTAAATCTGTTTTGTCAGAAACAAGGATTGCAACCCCTGCCTTTTTCTGTTTTCCATTTGCTTGGTAAGATTTTCTTCCATCCCTTTACTTTGAGCCTATGTGTGTCATTGCATGTGAAATGGGTCTCTTGAAGACAGCATACCAATGGGTCTTGGTTCTTTATCTGGCTTGCCATTCTGTGTCTTTTAATTGGGGCAATTAGCACATTTACATTCAAGGTTATTATTGAAATGTATAGATTTGATCCTGTCATGATGTTAGCTGGTCATCTCGAAGTCTTATTTATGAAGTTGCTTTATAGTGTCACTGTTTTGTGTACTTCAGTGTGTTTTTTAGAGGCTGGTGATGGTCTTTCCTTTCCATATTTAGTGCTTCCTTCAGGAGCTCTTGTAAGGCCGATCTGCTCATAACAAATTCCCTCAGCATTTGTTTGTCTGAAAAGGATCTTATTTCTCCTTGACATATGAAGCTTAGTTTAGCCAGATGTAAAATTCTGAGTTGGAATTTCTTTTCTTTAAGAATGTAGAATATTGGCCCCCAATCTCTTCTAGCTTGTAGAGTTTCTGCTGAGAGGTCTGCTGTTAGCCTGATGGATTTCCCTTTGTAGGTGACCTGACCTTTCTCTCTAGCTGTCTTTAACATTTTTCCTTCATTTTGACCTTGCAGAGTCTGATGATCGTGTCTGAGGGATGATCTTCCTGTGACATATCTTACTGGGGTTCTCTGCATATCCTGAATTTGAATGTTGGCCTATCTGATTTGGGAATGTTCTCATGGATGATATCCTAAAATATGTTTTCCAAGTTGGTTCCATTCTCCCCATCTCTTTCAGGGACATCAATGAGTCATAGATTTTGTCTCTTTACATAATCCCATAATTTTCAGAGGTTTTGATCATTTTTATTGTTTTTTTTTTTCTCTATTCTTGTCTGACTGTCTTATTGCAGAAGGACAGTCTTCAAGCTCTGAGATTCTTTCCTTCACTTGGTCTATTATGCTATTAATACTTACGATTGCATTATGAAATTCTTTTTTTTTTTTTTTTTTTTGACAGAGTTTTGCTCTGTCACCCAGGCTGGAGTGCAGTGGCGTGATCTCGGCTCACTGCAAACTCCGCTTCCCAGGTTCGCACCATTCTCCTGCCTCAGCCTCCCAAGTAGCTGGGACTACAGGCACCCACCACCACGCATGGCTAATTTTTTGTATTTTTAGTAGAGATGGGGTTTCACTGTGTTAGCCAGGATGGTCTCGATTTCCTGATCTTGTGATCTGCCTGCCTTGGCCTCCCAAAGTGCTGGGATTACAGGCGTGAGCCACCGCACCTGGACATGAAATTCTTGTAGTGAGTTTTTCAGCTCTATCAGGTCAGTTACATTCTTTTCTATAGTGTCTATTTTATCTGTCAGCTCCTACATTGTTTTATCTTGATTCTTAGCTTCGTTGGATTGAGTTTCAATGTATTCCTTTAGCTCAATGATCTTCATTCCTATCCATATTCTGAATTTTATTTCTGTCATTTCAGCCATCTCAGCCCAATTCAGAATGCTTGCTGGACAGGTGATACAGTTATTTGGAGGAAAGAAGGTATTCTGGCTTTTTGAGTTGCCAGGGTTCTTGCTCTGGTTCTTTCTCATATTTGTGGACTTATCTACCTTTCATTCTTTGAGGTGGCTGACCTTTGGATGGGTTCTTTTTCTTTTATCTTATTTGATGACCTTGAGGGTTTGGTTGTTATAAGGTGAATTCAGCTGACTGACTTCATTTCTGGAAGATTTTAGGGGGACAACGCTCATCTCCCAACTCCTAGATTGCATGCTCTACCTCTGGGGGACTTGTATTGAAGGCCCCTGACTTTGTTTTCTGGCTCCTTGAGGTTGGGAATCCACTGCCCTCAAAGCGTTGGGGGTGGGGGGCATGCTGAGATGCTCCTGGACCACTGGTCAGTATGCTTTGATGGGTGGCGTCAGCCAAAGTGTTTTGTAGTGTGATGACAGCAGATTTCATCCTTGTTGCATGGGCCAGCAGTAGCCATCATGGTAGCACAGTGGGGTGCATGCTCATTGGCTGCATTAGGGTGCTAGTGAGTGCTGGGGTACCTGCCTCTCTGTGGACGTTCACCACATGGCTTGTGCAAGTTGCTAGGAGGGGAGAATTGAGGGGCAGGCCCTGCTAGTGACTCTGTTTATGGTGATATTGGTTCTGGGCCATTTTCTTTTTATTATGGAGAAAAGTCACACAAGTCTCTGCAGCATATTTCTGCTTATGTCTCTGTTAGGAGACATAGGAGACAATTATCACTTGTATTTCAGCACATCTTGTGAACAGAGACTCTGATAGCTTCTGTTCTGGACGATTTTTTTCAAGGATGCCTATATAGTAAATAGCTGTGGAAGATAGAGATAATGCCTTCTTCCAGGGCAAAGGTCAAACATGTTTACTACCCATCATAAAATATTTGGGTTTTCTATGCTTAGGTTTCCTCTCCTGTAGCATAATCCACTGAGTATGCAGGTGTCCTGTGGCCCTGTTTGTATCAACCTGTGGGAATTGGGGACTGGAGAATGGGCTTAAGAAAATGCTGATACTCTGGTTACTGCTGTTGCTATGAGTGGTGAAGTCCTTTGTCTCTGTCCCAGGAGTTGTGTGTTTTCTGCCAGTATCCATAATATTACATCACTATGGCAGTCTAACTTGTTAGCTTATAAGTAGGGTAAGATCTCTGAGCTTTCACGGTTCTGAGTCTTACTGGTCAGAATTTTTTCATATGGTTACCCCTTACTGTGAGGGAGGTTGGAATAGAGATTGTACAGCAAAGGAAAATGGAATAATCATATTTGGCTTAAATATATTATAATTCATTCTCTGGGGCTGAGCACATTGCTCCTCTGACCAAGGTTTCTTTTAGCAAGAAAGTAGAAGAAATTGTTGAGTATGTGACCAACAGTGTTTGCCACAGTGAATGGCCACCATAAAAGAGAGAATGTGACACATACTTCAGGATAGTTTAAACAGTGGACTCTGTAGCTTCAATGAAGAAAGGCATTATTTTGTTTGAGAGCTTGGCATTAGAGACGACTCCATAAAAAGGTAATACTTAATATGTGCTATGAAAAACAGCCAGAATTTTGATATTAGGTTGGTGCAAAAGTGATTGCGGTTTTTGAAATCACTTTTAATGGCAAAAACCACAACTATTTTGCACCAACCTGCAATAGATCCTGATGGGGATGGGCTAGGATGGTAAGAAGATATTCCAGGAAAAGGAATAGCACGAGTCAAGGTATAATGTAAAGAAGACACACAGCATATTCAGGGAGGCAGTGTAGATGGGTTAATTTTTACCCTAAAGTCAAATCTTATATATCACCTACAGAACAAAGGTTGAATACTGGAGTTTATAATAAGCTCTGTGAAATTGGAAAGATCATTTTGTCACTTCCTTTCAGCGTTTACAAGATGGCAAGATGCAGCATGCCATCTTGCAATTTACATGGCAAAAATAATATGGATATTGGCTGTGGGGTTACTATGGAGGTAAAAATAATTAAAATATATCATTACTTCAGTTCATGTGATTAAAAGGGCAAATCAGTTGAGAACTGTCCTATTAAATAGTGTGCTCTCTACAAGTTCCCTTCTTATAGAGAGCAGAAAGACACACATTAGAAATTAGAGGCCTGGGTTTGAGAACTAATATACTCTGCCTCTTGACTCATTTTCCTTAGTTATAAAATAGGGGTTTTGAAGTTGATGTTTGCTAAAGGTTTTCCAGCTGTGATATTTTATATATTTCCAGATCAGAATAATTACTCCCCCAATCATATACGAGTCTCCCCTTGATCACTCCCCCACTTCTCCTATTTAACACACATACATACCACACACTGGCAGCATGATGCATAGACACACTAAGACATGAACTTTGATCCCATTAAATATTTTCATATCAAAGTCCTGTTGAAGCTGTGCCTTCCTTGTGGAGTTTATTTTTAATTTACTCTGCGTATGCCAAGTCATTCTGCAGTGGGCAAGGTCAATTTGGGACTAGGAACTGGAACTGGAAGGCTCATAGTTTTAGAGCTGGCATTTCAGTTAATATCTGCCAGGTTAGTCCTCTATTCTACGAATTCCACTGGAGTAAAAGCTTATTTTCTAGAATTTTTCCTATCTGCTGTTTTTAATGCCCTATCAAATGCATTATCAATTTGCGTGACCTGTGATTGCTCCATAACTCAGCTCAGAGAGGAATTAAGGTAAGACCAACTTCATGCAGAGAAATCTCTGTCATCAGCTTTCATTTTGGGGCTTCTCTTTGTCATCTCCTTCAAAAACCTGTCACTGTGGAGTGTTCCTTCAGTGCAAAAGGGCTGGAAGAAGCTCAGTCTGTTTGGAGCCTGTCATTCTTTATGTGCTCCTTTGTGATGGATAGAAAAAGGCAGTAGGTGAGGAATCTTGTTCTGAGAGCCTAGTACAGAAGGACAGTGGAAATGCATCCAGTACAGAAGTCAGAGCCTCAGCGCAGATTCTTTTGTCTTGGAGGTTACTGCACTCCATTTCTCAAAGAAGACTGACAACCTCAACAATTAGCAATGTCAGTCATGGCACTGTCTGAGCTCCCACTGTGTGCTCCTCACTCTTCTAGGCACACAGCTGAGGGGGAATAATAGGATGCATGATTACAACAAGCTTGCTATCTAGCTGAGCAAATATGTATTGTTTTTAATTTTTTTTTTTTTTTAGACAGAGTCTTGCACTGTTGCCCAGGCTGGAGTACAATGGCACGATCTTGGCTCACTGCAACCTCTGCCTGCTGGGTTCATGTGATACTCCTGTCTCAGCCTCCCTAGTAGCTGGGATTAAAGGCGCACACCACCACACCTGGCTATTTTTTTTTTGTATTTTTAGTAGAGATGGGGTTTTACTATGTTGGCCAGACTGGTCTTGAACTCCTGACCTCGTGATCCACCACCTGCCTTGGCCTCCCAAAGTGCTGGGATTACAGGTGTGAGCAAAGATGTATTTTTAAGGGGATAACAAATGACTTACAAGAACATTTGTGAAACAGCATACAAATAAGTACAAATTAATGTGGTGCAACTAGAATAGGGAGAGGCTGTGGAAGCCCAGAATGAAGAGGTGACCTACTGAAGCAAGGTCAATAAGAAAAGGCTTCCCTAAGGAGGAAAATTTTAAGCTGAATTTTGAACAAAGGAGGCCCATAACACATACACACAGTGCTCCTGACACCATTCATTTATTCGGTATTTATTTGGCTTCTGTTGTAGCATGGTACTATGAAGGATACTTTGGAGATACACAGAGGTACAGAGTTCCAGCCCTGCCTTACCCCAGGAGCTTCAGGTCTGTTAAGGAGGTTCACGTATTCCTGACTCCTGATGTTTCATTGCGTATGGAGTGATAGCTCATCAGTATAACACTCCTGGCCTCTCTCTGCCTTCTAACCTGATCCTTTCCTGGGGGTAATTGGTGACTACTCTGATTGATGAGTTTGAGAGAAAGCACTAGGCAGGTGAGGCTCAGCTGTGCCCTTCTGCTTCCATTTGACAGCCAGCAGCCTTGCAGGAAACACACATTCTAGTCTGTTCCTGCGTGCCTTAACTCGTATAGGTGCAGGTCCCCACAAGGGGAGGCCTGCTGGCTTCCAGTGTCATTTGTGAGTGGGTGGTTAAGTCTATCAAATTCTGGGGTACACAGTTAGGAAGCCCACCTAAGCTATGCCCTTGACTCTAAATTTCAGCAGTGAAAGAGGTGACATTCTAGTTTTTACCAGCCTGACCTCTTTGCCTACTATGCAATTGACTCAGAATTCAGGAGTGGAATTTATTTGGCCTCCTCTCCATCCCCAACCAAAGTCTAATAGGAGATTTGAGACAAGTCTAGTCCATATATAATGGTAAGAAAAGGTGAATATGATAAGCACCATAAGCGTGGCTTGGCTGTTTTTGAGATTCTGCTCCTGACCCTGCAAAGCCTGTCACCAATATAGAAAAAGTACATTTTGAGACTCTCGACATTTACAGAATTGGTTGCAGTGGCCCCATTTCACTTGCTTTCAACTGTCTCTTGACTTTCTAGTTGTTGACTTTTACTGTTCCTTTTATTTCTACCCCTGACTTGTCTTCTGAGTCCCTGACTGTATATCCAGTTGCCTACTTGACATCTCCACCTGGATGTTGCACAGGTTTCTCAAACTTGAAGTGACCAAAATTGAACTCTTTAGTTCCCAGAGTTCTACCCCAACTGACATCTCTCCCAGTTTTCCCCATCTCAGTAAATGGTACCGCCATCCATCCAGATGCTCAAGCAAAAGATGTTTGTGTGGTCTCTATTTGTATGATTATTTGGTCAATGTCTGCTTGTTTCTCTTGGGTGCTATTGCTTCCTCCCCCGACTTTCTTTGTGCTGTGAGTACTGTATCTCTCAGGGTGCCTGGCACATAAGGAGTACTCAATAGATATTTGTTGCATAAATATATTCTGTTCATTAACTGTAATTCTAGCCTTGTCATTGTGATGTAGCAGTTTGTTTGGCTTTTGACCTTTAAGGTTTTCCCCCTTGAATTGTAGCATCATCTTGCCCCTCTCCCTCCAATACTAAAATGTGCTTTAGTCCTCCGCTACTATAGATAGATTACTGTGAGAACTCAGAAATGGCTGGGATGAAAGAATGATGGACGGTTCATGGAGGAAGAAGAATTTGAGCTGGATCTTGAAAGAACCAGGAATGTAGAGAGGTAGAAGCAAGAGAACGAGACCTAAAGCTACAGTTGGAAAGTTAGGATACAGCCAGTTTGTGGAGAGAAGCAGTACCTACAATCCATCTGGGAAATATGGATCTGCTTGGTAAATCATGCGATATGAACTCTTCACTAAAACTGTTAAACTATAAATGAAAGCTGCATAGAGAGAGTATAAAATTAAAATCTGTTTTATTAGGTTGTGACCAATTTCTTTGTAAGATGAGTATGGCTGAATTTTAGAGAATTTCACAGAAATATGCTACTTTTGACAATGTTCATATTTCTTGTAAAATTCTTCACATCCTCAACATTCTGTCAGATTTGCTGTGAAATTCTGTGAGTGCAATTATTCCCCTTGTCATCTCATGAAAACGCATGTTTTAGGTTCGTCTGTTCCACTCCAGTTTTCCTCCAGATTCCTAGGACAAATAAACCCCAGCTCAAGACAGTGAAAATGCAGCTATGGGTGGGAGGGAGGAGCTTTTGCTTTCTTTAGGAATTTTCAGTTAAGGAGCCTCCACTGGCCTTAGCATCAGGTAATAATTAGTGTATAATATAGAAGATTGTGAGAAAGTTTTCGATTTCATGAAGAATAATTGCTGAAGAGAAAATGGATCCATTTTCCCAGTTCCTCACTTGAACACATTTGTGCTGGCTGCTTGCTTTTTTGAATTGGAGGCCACCCAGCAAGTTGCTGTTTGTAGCAGTGATTATTTTACCAGGCCCACTTCTGTGTCTATTTTATTTTTTCAGAAATTATTTCCCCTTTGGTGGGCTGCACTGGGATAGGGATGTTCCTGAGTCTACTGGGCTTGGGCATATTGTACATGAATTTAAGGAAAGAATGTCTTCCTCGCTTTTGCCTGCCTCAGGAGGACTGAAGAACTGCCTTCTAAAATGTGCAGGGTCGCCATGTGGGAAAGTGAGTAGACATTCTTTGGAGCTGCA
Organism: Hylobates moloch; assembly: GCF_009828535.3. Taxonomy (NCBI): domain Eukaryota; kingdom Metazoa; phylum Chordata; class Mammalia; order Primates; family Hylobatidae; genus Hylobates; species Hylobates moloch. Next base: position 83,039,565 of record NW_026652282.1, on the reverse strand, counting down.
GAGGGCAGACATAAGACAAATGGCAGAAGTTACGAAGAGGAAGACTTGGTTTGGCAAAGGAACCAATCAGAGCTGCTCAGAAAACAAAAATGGGCTGCCCAGTCAGGTAATGAATGACCTATGTGTCCCTGAAAGCATTTAAATACAGGTGAGATGGCAAACTGTCATGGATGTAGTGGAGAGGATTCCTGCATAGCTCTGCTTATCTGAATCCTACTGCCTTTCTATTGAATACTACTGCCTTTCTGTTGAATTCTGCCACTGTTTAAAGACCAAGCCCTAATATAGTTTTCTGCACAAGACCTTGCCTAGTTACTTTCTAAAGCAACTGTCTACTCTCCATACTGACACCAACAATTTATGGCCCTATATTGTTAGTTCAAGGTGTCAAAATAGCTGTCCCCAGATATATATAACACAAACCACTGTATTTCTTATGGATGATATGTACAACAACCTTTCCTTTTACCCCATTCCTGAAGTTTACCCTAACCTTCCCCATCCCCATCCTTTTGAGAATCCAGGATGGCATGAGACTCAGAGAAGAGGGAGAATATCTACATCAAATATTCTTTATTTTGCGCTTACCTTATTCAAGGCCCTATTCTAGGCATCAGTGAGCAAAATACATCAGTGAACAGAGTAAACAAAGATCCCTGGCTTGTGAAGCTTACATGTATGTAAAGTACCAGCACATAGACGCACACTATATATACCCTATTAACTTCCTTTTCTTTCAAATAGCTCGTATGGTGTTAAAGAAGTAACACTTATTGAACACCTAATATGTGTTGTGTGCTTTACACATGTGATCTTATTCAATTTGTGAAACAATCCCATGAAGTAGATCATCTCATCTATACTTTTACAACTGAAAAACTGAGGGTTATGAGATTCAGTAACTTACCCAAGACCAAACTATAAGTATCCCAGGTACAATTTGGTTTTTTAAATAATAAATTTTATTGTGTATATTTAAGGTATACAATGTGCTGTTATGTGATACAAATAGATAGTAAAAAGGCTCCTATGGTTGATATGGTTTGGATCTGTGTCCCCACCCAAATTTCATGTTGAAGTGTAATCCCCAATATTGGAGGTTGGGCACAGTGGGAGGTGATTTGATCATGGGGGTGGATCCTTTATGAATGGTTTAGCACCATCCCCTTGGTGCTGTTCTCGTAATAGTGAATGGGTTCTTGTGAGAGCTGGTCATTTAAGTGTATGACACCTCCCCCTCCTCTCTTCTTGCTTCTGCTTCTGCCATGTAAGATCTCTCACTTTGCCTTCCACCATGAGTAAAAGCTCCCTGAGGCCTCCCTAGAAGCTGATGCCACCATGCTTCCTGTACAGCCTTCAGAACTGTGAGCCAATCAAACTTCTTTTCTTTATAAATTACCCAGTCTCAGGTA
>NW_026652282.1:83015759-83028291 GCF_009828535.3 Hylobates moloch | reverse complement strand
TTAAACAACAGAAATTTATTTTCTCACAATTCTGGAGGCTGGAAGTCCAAGATCAAGGCACCAGCATGGTCAGTTTCTTGTGAGGGTGCACCTCATGGCTTGCAGTCAGCCACCTTCCTGCCACATTCTCACATGGCCTTTCCTTGGTGTGTTTGCAGAGAGAAAACTCAAGAGATCTCTCTGGTGTCTCTTCTTTTTTTAAATTATACTTTAGGTTTTAGGGTACATGTGCACAATGTGCAGGTTTGTTACATATGTATCCATGTGCCATGTTGATTTCCTGCACCCATTAACTCGTCATTTAGCATTAGGTATATCTCCTAATGCTGTCCCTCCCCCCTCCCAGGATATTCTTGTACATATGTATTTTGGTTTGTCGCTGTTTCTTCAGAAATTACTTAATCAAATGTATCAAATGTCTTACTCATTTTGAATGTTAATACTTTTCAATTCACTTTCCTAAAAGGGTTTATCAAGAGCTTATGTTACTCTTACCAGTCATTAGCAAGAGTTTATCCATTCCCCACCTTTTTACCAACACATTATCCTGCTTACACGAACAAGTAATCAAGCAAACAAAAATTTCAATAAGTTTTGTATGTGAGGTCTCTGGTTTTTCTATTATCAACAACTGCTTTTAAAAGTGTGCTCAGGGGTTACGTAGCTGTAGGTTGTCATTGGCCTGGTGCATAGATACACAAAAGCAGCACTGCAACTCCCAAAGATAAAGGAAAGGGATTTTTTGGCCTCAGAGGAGTCAACCGATTCATACCAAGAGTTTCCTGTTAAATCTAGTAGACAGGTTTCCCACGTCTCTCTTCCTTAAATGAATTGGAAACATTTGCAAACATGAGGCTAAAACTTTATGGGGTTTGTTATATTTGATAATTCTTCAATGAAGGATCATTCAGGTTTGGGCAGAGAAAGAGCTTTCTGCTTAGATGATTGATTTGGACCTGCAGTGTATCTTGAGTTAGTTATTTCTAGATTAGAGAAAAGGTGAAAAGCAGCATATTGAGAAATGTGTATTTAGAAAGTTGGGGTCAAAAATATTTACTTAGAAGGTGTGTGTTAGTCAGGGTTCTAGTAGGAAGCATATGGCATGCTCAAAGGGCAATGGAAGAGAGACTGATGAAAGGAGTATTTACAGAGATATGAACAGGGTTAAGGGATGGTGAAGTGCTGTGAGACTAACAATAGTAGGAACGGCATGAAGAGACAAGAGGAGAAAATTGTGCTACTGAAATTTGGAGAGAGGATCCTTAATGAGAGGGCCACCTGATGGGAACTGCCAAATCACAGCCTGGCAGAGAGTGGGCAGAACATATAATTTGACCTCTATCTCCTCTCACCTTCTCATTTCTTGCCATTGTCTCCCATTGGTTGGAATCACCTGAAAGCCTAAGGGCAAAGGGGCCCAACTGATGCAGTCCATATCTTCTTGAGGCCTGGAGCAGAGTAGAGAAGGTGGAGAATGGATATAGAGGCATAAATAGAGAATATCCACTAAAGCCTATATGAGAGGTAGTTTATAAATGTTATCAGATTTCAACTTCACAATAGCCTTATAAGATATATTTTATTCTACTCCCTACCCCCAGTTTACAGATGAGGAATTTGATGAACGAAAAGGTTAATTGACTTGTTCAAGGTTACACAATTAATAAATGGCAAAACTAGGATTCAAACCAAGGTTTGCCTAATACAAAATTCCATCCCCTTAATCTATAAGACATTGTCTCCTACAACTTTATTTAGGACACTTTTATGTGTCAAGAATAGTGCTAGGTGCTGCAGGGAATACAAGGATTAAAAAGCCCCTGCCCTCAAAAAGGTTAAATCACTATTTTTTACATGCACTGTCTTGTTTAATCCTCACAGCAATGCTATGAAATAGGAACATTATCATCACCATTAAACAATTTAACAAATTACTATAAGTTATGATTTGGCATCTTTTAAAAACCATTTAATAGTCTTCTTTGAAGATGGTTTCTTAGTCTCTAATACAGATCTACCTCATTCTTTTAATGATTACATAGCAGGTGATCACACAGAGATTTTATTATTTAATCAGTCCCCTATTGAGGGACATTTGGGTTGTTTCCTGTTTTGTACTAGGGCAAATAATACTTCAGTGAACAATCTTGTCCATTTATCTTGCATACCTTTGCAAATATATCCTTGGGTTAAATTCCTAGCAGTGGAACTGCCTAGCGAAAGAGTAGGTGTAGTTATACTTTTCATGGATTTTGCCAAATTGCTCTCCAAATAATTTGTACTACATTCCCTCTAGCAGAATGTAAAAGACCTTTATTTCTACATGACAGATGGGGGAATTAAGGATCAGAGAGGTTAAATAAATTGTTTGGGTCACAAAAGTGGTGAATAGCAGACCTGGCTGTGAACTCGTATCTGTTTGACTCCAGTGCTTTCATTTTTCAGACTATGTTGTAGATAACATAAGGGAGAGATCAGTTTAGCTGTAAGTAAATATTTTTCTTAAGTTTATTTACTGATCGTGACCTTTAATGATGTGGTTATTTCTGATTTTCTTTTTAATATCATGGGGTACAGATGGTTTAGAATAGGAGTCAGAACACTATTATTCATGGGCCAAATCAGGCCCACCACCTGTTTTTATATAACCTGTAAACTAAGAATGGTTTTATGTTTTAAAATGGTTGGAAAAAAATTCAAAAGAAGAATACTATTTTATGACACATGAAAATTTCATAAAGTTCAAATTTCACGGTCTATAAATAAAGTTTTATTGGATCGCAGCCACCCGTGCTAATTTGGTTATGTATTGTCCAAGGAGGCTGCTTCCACACTACAATGGCAGAGTTGAGCAGTAGTGACAGGGACCTTATGGCACACAAAGCCTAAAATATTTACTATCTGTAACTTGTCCAGAAAAAGTTTGCTAACACCAGGTTTAGAACTATAGAATCATTCATTTAACAAATAGTAAGTGCTTACTCGTTGTAAAACAAAACTCAGGGAGCAAATAGTCCTATGGATTTTAATTTTTTTTCACATGGTGAACCCCCTTTTCAAATGAAATTTTACCCAGACAAAAAATATAATATAGATAAAAGCAGAGCTGCTCTGTCATGACAGGGACAAATGTTCAAGAGTCTCACACAACTGGCATTCCTCTTGTTTTTCCTCTTGCCTTCTCTAGTAGCAGATCTTGAGGCATTTGTAGCTATAGGGATGTGCAATCCAAGGCCACCATGGAATATCATTTGAAAATTACTGCTACATTTTATTCCTTTATGTTACAGAGAAAGAGAAAGACCCAGAGAAGTTAAGTGAGTTACCCAAGATGACCCAGTGGCATGGCTGAAACTATCATCCAAGTATCTGGATTTTAGTGTGTATGCAGTGGGAGTGATCCTGGGTGTCTACACAAATAAAACTTGTGAACAGGGTCAGCCTTCTCTGTAGATGAATATTCTTTCTGACTAGTATTAACTTAGACTGTCAATATTGGAAGTGCAGTTTTAGGTCATTACTTCAAAACTTCCATTGCACAGAAGAGAATATAAGGAGATAAAGTAACTTTCTTAACAGAAATTAGTGAGTTGCTGAAAAAGGTAGAATTTTGGCTGCCATTCTGGTGACATTTACCTTAAAATCAGGTTGTACCGTACCTAACCCTACTCTAGTTAATCTTACCTTTGAAGGCAAGTTGGCTATTAGCAAAGACAAAAAAATAACAAATGCTGGCAAGGGTGTGGAGAAAAGGGAACTATTATATACTGCTGGTTGAAATGTAAATTAGTACAACCACTATGGAGAACAGTATTGAAGTTTCTCAGAAAAACTAAAAATAGAGCTACCATATGATCCAGTAATTCCACTGCTGGGTATCATACATCCATAATAAAGGAAATCAGTATATTGAAGAGATACCTGCACTCATATTTTATCATATCTGCACTCACGTTATTGTAGCACTATTCACAATAGCCAAGATATGGTATCAACCTAAATGTTCATCAGCAGGTGAATAAAGAAAATATGGTACATATACACAATGGAGTTACTATTCTGCCATAAATCAGGTGAAATCTGTCATTTGTAGCATCATGGGTGGAATTGGAGGTCATTATGTTACGTGAAATAAGCCAGGCATAGGAAGACAAATATCACATGTTCTCACTCACAGGGGAAAGCTAAAAAACTGGATCTCACGGAGTTAGAAAGTAGAATAGTGGTTACTAGAGGCTGGGAAGGCGAGGGGCGGAGGGAGGAATGAAGGGAAGTTGTTTAATGGGTACTAAAATACAGTTACGTAGAAGGAATAAGTTCTGGTATTGGATAGTACAGTAGGGAAATTACAGCTAACAATTTATTGTATATTTCAAAACAGCTAGAAGAGAAGGTTGGAATGTTCCTAAAACAAAGAAAGATAAATGTTTCAGGTGATAAGTATCCCAATTACCTTGATTTGATCATTATACATTGTATACAGGTATCAAAATATCACATATACCCCTAAAATATGTACAACTGTTATATATCAATAAAACTTGTTAAAAAGGAAAATATAAATCAACAGAGAAGTAATAGTATTTAGTTTATCAGAAATAAGTCTTACCAGGTTTGGTATAGCACCACATGACTTGAAGAGGGAGTGGCCAGGAGGGGAGAATTGGCAAACTATGTAGTTAGTCAGGAGCTGGCCTTACATGTTAAAACATGAACTATGAATGTTTAAGCCCGCTCTTAAATACTTAGCAATAACTGCCAAGACTTTTGACCAGTCAGACCACATTTCCTTCTGCTACTCACCTTCTGGGTATTTTTCTGCCATGTTGATAGCTGCTTGATGTATGGTAAAAGCATTGGTGGGAGAGAGGATTATAATGATTAGCTCAATAAGGTCTTGTTGCCATCTGTGGATATATCTTTTCCTCATTAGTTTGGCTATTGAAGAAAGGGATATTTGGTACTTTCCTGAGGAGACACATGCTATGAGGGTAATTTAAAGATTTTCTTTGCCAATATCCACTTCGCAGTACAGAACTGAGGGTGTTTACCGGGCTTACATATCTAGGTGCATTTTTCTGTATCCTCAAGTTGTGTTGGCTTTGAGCAACATAAATCCTGATGTTAACAAACAGGGACACTGTCTTCTCCCTGAGGGATCTGGAAAAACCATTCCCAATTTTGTTCAAACTGTTGGGATTCCTTGATTCTAAAATCAAGGAATTGAATTGCTTCCAGCTCTTCTGGACCCAGCCTTGAAATGTTGCCAAGTGGCTGCTGGTTGGTCAAGCAGTCTTTGCCTTTGCTTGCAGAGTAGATTCTCTGATCAACTTGATTGGCAAGCTTTTTCACTGAGGATGCTGAAAAGATTGCTAGGAAAATGGCTACTGCATGACTAGGTGGTAGGCTGTCTCTTGATTCAGAAAGATTTCTGTTGGACATATTCTGAGAGAGGGTCAGATGCTATGGAGGTTTCATTATGAATCCATTGCACCTTTCAGTTTCTTATAAAGAAAGGTTGGAAGGCCTAGCCTTCAACTCTACTAATCATGGGGGGCCTGAATACTTGTTTCAAGGGCATTCAGTAGGAGCTATTTGCATCTTGGTGTAAGTTAACTTATTGACAGTAGAGTGAGCTGTTTTGGAGGGTTCCTGGGGGAGAAACAATTCTCATGTCCTCTTGAGATCACTGGCTCTCCAGTGGAAAGTTTTTTCCTGTTATATACGTTTGGCAATATGATAATACAGTTTAATTGTTTACACACTTTAAATTCTGTGCTGTGACAGTTGTCTATCTTAATCAGTAGTTTTACATAATTAAAAACATCATAAACCTAAAATTAGAGACATGCTCAGACATTCTTGAGTTCTCTTTGGAGAACATCTGGCCATCCTTAAGCAATCACCTGACTTCTCTGGAGTCAAGCAGTAGCTTCTTTTTAGTCAGCACTGTTTGAAATTAAAGCCACCATCTGAATCCTATTCTTCATGACTAGAGGGATCACATATGCTGGTTTGCCTGGGGACAGTTGTAGTTTAAGCTTGCTGTCCGCATGTAATAGTAACTAATAGCTGACACTTTCCCCTTCGAAACATGTTCCAGTTTGAATAGTAAATACATGGTTATCCTCTGTCCATGACTAGGCAACCAAACTTTGAATGTCCCCCATATGTCAGGCACTGTGCTGGCTGCTGTTCTGTGGGGCTACCATGCAACAAAATACTCTGTTGATTCTGATGATTCTCTTCTTCATGGTATGGCAGAAAGAAGCAAAGAATGGCAAGTTGAGACAGGTCACAAAGTTACTGGCAAGAAGCTTTCCTAGTCACTAGCTTTTCACTTAATCTATACTCTCTTGGAACAGGGTAATTAATGGAAGCTCTTTTTTTTTTTTTTTCCTAATACTGCTTCCATCCTGAGTTGCAATTTTGGTTTCAAAGGCTCTGCATTGAGAAGGAGATTCCTGATCATTTCAAATGTCTTTGAAACAGGACATCAAAGAGCCCCTTTCTTGCCCATTTCACTCCCAGTTCTTCCTCATTCGAGGTTTCTGATGTTCTTTTTCATCTTGAAAACTCCTTGGCCAGCCATGCGGCTAATGTCTTACAACTTTCTAGAAATTCTTTCTGGGAGAAGTGTTCTCAAAAACAGCAAAACCAGACTTGATTCATCACTAAGCCAGGAAAAACTTGACTTGGAGCTGTGTTTTTAAAAATGTACTTTAAACAAACAAAAACAATAAAAGTTTATTTCTCTTTTGAGTCTGTGAGAGTAAACTGGGACATTTTCGAAGGACTACTTTAAATCAGGATAATGTAGACTCTTTTTTGGGGACAGTGGCAACTATTCTTTGATTTTATGTAATATACCTCATGTCAGTGACCTGTCTTGCTCATCTGATAAGCTCAGTTTATACAGGATAACTCCAACAAGATAAAATATAGAAAAGGTTTATAAAAAGCATAAACCTTTGCACTTATGTGAGGTAGTGTATCATTGTGGATTAAAAGGTATATGTGGTTACTGTGGTGAGGGCAAGCTGGGTAAACCTGGTAAGCTGGGCAGTGTGTAGCATTGAGAAAGACAAGATTTTTGGGGCCAGAAATATTTAAGGCATAACCACTGGGATCCCCAAATCTTTTGGGTACAGGGAATGTGGAATCCTCTCTCTCTCTTTCTCTCTCTCTGTCTGGAGCAACTTATGTAAGTTTAGAGCTGTCCCTGTCTGTATAAGCAGATGAATGTGATCTGAGATACACAGCTGGTTGCATGATTTGTGTGTGTCTGTGTCTGTGTAATATGAGCTATAGCTGAGACCTTCAATATAGGACATGGCCAACATTTGGAGGTTGCAGATTGTAGATTATTGGGATTTGCAGTGAGGGGATAAAGGAGACCCACCAGTTATTTGTTTGTTTATTTATTTTAACAGATTCCTTCAATATCTCTTGGAGTTGTTTTTGAAGTAAGTGCTCAATACAGTGGTTCTGAAGATAAAACTTTTGAATGTGGCCCTAAAAGAATGGCAAAGCCTGGGCAAGAAAGGGCTACATGATGCATAATCCTAGGAATTTTAAAGCTAGAAGGGATCTTAGATACCATCCAATTGACGTTTGATTGTAATGTACCAAAACCATTTTAAAAATCAAAACATGAGAGCTGATATAGGCTTGACAACTTTCAATTTTCCCAAGTAGAGACATTATTTTAAAAAATTACCATTTTCTGCACCACTATATCATAAAATAATGGACCTTTTTTGGTCCAATACCAATAAAGCCACACATGGAGAATTTTTAAAATTGAGTAAATTTAGCTTAATGAAAACCTTGTTACATTGTATTAGTGCATTTTTTTTTGCTCAGAAAGGACTGATAAATGTTTTATCACTAACTGGTACCTATTTATGGACTATTATTTGGGAACAATTGATTTAGTCCAACTACATTCATTCTACAGTTGAAGAAAGTAAGGCATAGGGAGAAAAAATAATTTCCTAGGATCCCACAACTGGTAATGACAGAGATGAGGCTAGAATGTGGACCTGATGTGTCTGGTAGATGATTCTCTGCAGTCCTGGAATAGACCATAAAGTGAAGAGGAATTTTTCGACATGAGAGTTCATGTATTATGACCATTTTTAAAAACATAACTTTTTTTTTTTTTTTACAGCAGATGCTGCCACAAACTCTATATTAATACATTTGTCTGGAGCAACTTATGTAAGTTGAGAGCTGTCCCTGTCTGTATAAGGAGATGAATGTGATTTGAGATATACAGCTGGTTGCATGATTTAATTTATTCTTCCATTATTCAGTTGACTTTACAAGAGTAAGCAGAGGGAGAAGTTAAATACAAAGAATGATTTCTTAAGTCAAAAGGTTGTGAAAATTGTTTAAATTGTATTAGTGTCTAAATATGAAACTTTGCCAAGGGCTTTGGTACAATTTTTTAAATCTGCAGTTGTTGGTGAGACTTCCTCTTCACATCACCTTAAATATTTGTGTTTCTTTAGAGTCGTTCACTGAATCCTATTGCTATGTGGAGCCGCGTATTCACAAATTTACATTGCATAACAAGTAACATTACATGTGCCATGTTCATCTCAGAAAATCATAGAGAGGAGGAATTGAAGGGGCACATGCCCTTACTTTATTATCAGTATTCAAACTACAACCTACAGATTACTGGGATCTCGGTGCTCTCAGTTACCAAAGTTTTCAAACCCAAGACTAGCTTATGTGGCCAACCATGTATACTTAGATACAACCAAAAGGTGACTGAGCTCAGAGAGTAGAGATGGACTGGGGGAGGATTTCTTTTCAGAGTAGTTTATCCCTAAGTAACCACCCAAGGAGTTCACCTTGCCAGCTGTGTAGACAGAGCTGATTCATCAAGACAGGGGAATTGCAATAGAGAAAGAGTAATTCATGCAGAGCTGGCTGCGCGGGAGACTGGAGTTTTATTATTACTCATATAGCCTTCCTGAACATTTGGGGAGCAGAGTTTTTAAGGATAACTTGGTGGATTAGGGGAAGCCAGTGAGCCAGGAGTGCTGATTGGTCAGAGATGAAATCATAGGGAGTTGGAGCTGTCTTCTTGCTCTCAGTCAGTTCCTGGGTGGGGGCCACAAGATCAAATGACCCAGTTCATTGATCTGGGTGGTGCCAGCTGATCCATCAAGTGCAGGGTCTGCAAAATATCTCAAGCACTGATCTCAGGAGTAGTTTAGGGAGGGTCAGAATCTTGTAGCCTCCAGCTGCATGACTTCTAAACCATTATTTCTAATCTTGTGGCTAATGTTAGTCCTACAAAGGCAACCTAGTCCCCAGGCAGGAAGGAGGTCTGCTTTGGGAAAGGGCTGTTGCCATCTTTGTTTAAACTGTAAACGATAAACTAAGTTTTTCCCAAAGTTAGTTCAGCTGACGCCTAGGAATGAACAAGAACAGCTTGGAGGTTAGAAGCAAGATGGAGTTAGTTAAGTTAGATCCCTTCCACTGTCTCAGTCATAATTTTGCAAAGGCGGTTTCACCTATGTTGCCTATGTAAAAAATTCCATGAAAAGCTCCGTGTCATCAAATAATGTCATTCCTGTCCCCTAGTGGCTCATTCCTTTGGGATAAGAAGGCATTTGATCTCTGTCAATGGACAGCTCCCAGAAAAGGAGGAGAGAAAGGACATGCTATCAGTGTTTAATACTTCAGCCTGGAAGATTTTTTCACAGCATTTCCAAGAAACAGTTTTCAGAAGAGCCAGAGTCAGTCAGCTACTAAAGTGAAGAGGAAAGGAAAGGAGGCCCAAGGGGCTGTCTGAGGAGGGGAAGACTGGGGGATGCAGTAATGGCCATCCTAATTAGCATAGGAATAGGAGGAGGAAATTGGGAGCCTGGCTAATAATGGTTTTGATGGTGGTGAAGAAGGTTCTTTTTTTTTTTTTTTTTTTTTAGTAAATAAACAATTTTTAAGTAAACATTGTATTTTGGAATAATTTTAGATTCATAGAAAAGTTGCAAAAATAATATACGAAGTTCCCATCTATCCTTCACCCATTTTCCTCTAATGGGAGCATCTTACATAACCAACCATAGTCCATCAAAACTAGGAAGTTAACATTTGTATATTACTATTAATTAAACTCCAGATTTTCAACAGTTTTTCCACTAATGTTCTTTTTTTGTTCCAGGACCCAATGCAGTATACCCTACTATATTTAGCCCTCATCTCTCCTTGATCTCTGTGACAATTTCTCAGTCTTTCCTTGTTTTTTTAAAATCACGTTGACATTTTTTGTATTTGTTTGTTTGTTTGGTTTTTTTGTGAGATGGAGTCTCACTATGTTGCCCAGGCAGGAGTGCAGTGGCTCGATCTCGGCTCACTGCAAGCTCCACCTCCCGGGTTCACACCATTCTCCTTCCTCAGCCTCCGGAGTAGCTGGGACTACAGGCACCTGCCACCATGCCCAGCTAATTTTTTGTATTTTTAGTAGAGACGGGGTTTCACTGTGTTAGCCAGGTTGGTCTCGATCTCCTGACCTTGTGATCCGCCTACCTCGGCCTCCCAAAGTGCTGGGATTACAGGCGTGAGCCACCGCGCCCGGCCATGTTGACAGTTTTAAGAGTGCTAGTCGGGTATTCTTTTTTTTTTTTTTTTTACTATTTACTAGTGATGTTTATTATTTACCAGCTAAGTGCCTGGGACAAATTATTTGATCATTCTTTTATTTATTTATTTATTTTTATTATTGTACTTTAAGTTTTAGGGTACATGTGCACAATGTGCAGGTTTGTTACATATGTATCCATGTGCCATGTTGGTGTGCTGCACCCATTAACTCGTCATTTAGCATTAGGTGTATCTCCTAATGCCATCCCTCCCCCCTCCCCCCACCCCACAACAGTCCCCGGAGTGTGATGTTCCCCTTCCTGTGTCCATGTGTTCTCATTGTTCAATTCCCACCTATGAGTGAGAACATGTGGTGCTTGGTTTTTTGTCCTTGCAATAGTTTACTGAGAGTGATGATTTCCAGTTTCATCCATGTCCCTACAAAGGACATGAACTCATTATTTTTTATGGCTGCATAGTATTCCATGGTGTATATGTGCCACATTTTCTTAATCCAGTCTATCGTTGTTGGACATTTGGGTTGGTTCCAAGTCTTTGCTATTGTGAATAGTGCCGCAATAAATATACGTTGCATGTGTCTTTATAGCAGCATGATTTATAGTCCTTTGGGTATATACCCAGTAATGGGATGGCTGGGTCAAATGGTATTTCTAGTTCGAGATCCCTGAGGAATCGCCACACTGACTTCCACAATGGTTGAACTCCTATTCAACATAGTGTTGGAAGTTCTGGCCAGGGCAATTAGGCAGGAGAAGGAAATAAAGGGTATTCAATTAGGAAAAGAGGAAGTCAAATTGTCCCTGTTTGCAGATGACATGATTGTATATCTAGAAAACCCCATTGTCTCAGCTCAAAATCTCCTTAAGCTGATAATCAACTTCAGCAAAGTCTCAGGATACAAAATCAATGTACAAAAATCACAAGCATTCTTATACACCAATAACAGACAAACAGCCAAATCATGAGTGAACTCCCATTCACAATTGCTACAAAGAGAATAAAATACCTAGGAATTCAACTTACAAGGGATGTGAAGGAACTCTTCAAGGAGAACTACAAACCACTGCTCAACGAAATAAAAGAGGACACAAACAAATGGAAGAACATTCCATGCTCATGGGTAGGAAGAATCAATATTGTAAAAATGGCCATACTGCTCAAGGTAATTTGTAGATTCAATGCCATCCCCATCAAGCTACCAATGACTTTATTCACAGAATTGGAAAAAACTACTTTAAGGTTCATACGGAACCAAAAAAGAGCCCACATCGCCAAGTCAATCCTAAGCCAAAAGAACAAGCTGGAGGCATCATGCTACCTGACTTCAAACTATACCAGAAGGCTACAGTAACCTAAACAGCATGGTACTGGTACCAAAACAGGGACATAGATCAATGGAACAGAACCCTCAGAAATAACGCCGCGTATCTACAACTATCTGATCTTTGACAAACCTGACAAAAACAAGCAATGGGGAAAGGATTCCCTATTTAATAAATGGTGCTGGGAAAACTGGCTAGCCATATGTAGAAAGCTGAAACTGGATCCCTTCTTTACATCTTATACAAAAATTAATTCAAGATGGATTAAAGACTTACATGTTAGACCTAAAACCACAAAAACCCTCAAAGAAAACCTAGGCATTACCATTCAGGACATAGGCATGGGCAAGGACTTCATGTCTAAAACACCAAAAGCAATGGCAACAAAAGCCAAAATTGACAAATGGGATCTAATTAAAGAGCTTCTGCACAGCAAAAGAAACTAGCATCAGAGTGAACAGGCAACCTACAGAATGGGAGAAAATTTTTGCAACCTACTCATCTGACAAAGGGCTAATATCCAGAATCTACAATGAACTCAAACAAATTTACAAGAAAAAAACAAACAACCCCATCAAAAAGTGGGC
>NW_026652282.1:82978650-83000807 GCF_009828535.3 Hylobates moloch | reverse complement strand
TCGTACCCCAGTGGGTCCTGGAATGCCAGTGTGACAGAACCATTCACACCCCTGGAAAGGGGGCTGAAGCCAGGGAGCCAAGTGTTCTAGCTCAGTGGATCCCACCCTGACGGAGCCCAGCAAGCTAAGATCCACTGGCTTGAAATTTTTGCTGCCAGCAAAGCAGTCTGAAGTTGACCTGGGACACTCGAGTTTGGTGGGGGGACGGGCATCTGCCATTACTGAAGCTTGAGTAGGCGGTTTTCCCCTCACAGTGTAAACAAAGCCATGGGGAAGTTCCAACTGGGAGGAGCCCTCCTCAGCTCAGCAAAGCCGCTGTAGCCAGACTGCCTCTCTAGATTCCTCCTCTCTGAGCAGAGCATCTCTGAAAAAAGGCAGCAGCCCCAGTCAGGGGCTTATAGATAAAACCACCATCTCCCTGGGTCAGAGTACTTGGGGGAAGGGGAAGCGGTGGGCGCAGCTTTAACAGACTTAAAGGTCCCTGCCTGATGGCTCTGAAGAGAGCAGTGGATCTCCCAGCACAGCGCTCAAGCTTTGCTAAGGGTCAGACTGCCTCCTCAAGTGGGTCCCTGAACCCCATGCCTCCTGACTGGGAGACATCTCCCAGCAGGGGTCGACAGACACCTCATACCGGAGAGTTCCAGCTGGGATCTGGCGGGTGCCCTTCTGGGATGAAGCTTCCAGAGGAAGGAAAAGGCAGCAATCTTTGCTGTTCTGCAGCCTCTGCTGGTGATACCCAGGCCAACAGGGGCTGGAGTGGACCTCCAGCAAACTCCAGCAGAACTGCAGCAGAGGGGCCTATTAGAAGGAAAACTCACAAACAGAAAGGAATAACATCAACATCAAAAAAAGGACGTGTATTCAGAAACCCCATCCGAAGGTCACCAACATCAAAGACCAAAGGTAGATAAATCCACAAAGATGGGGAGAAAAACCAGAGCAAAAAGGCTGAAAATTCCAAAAACCAGAACAACAACTCTTCTCCTCCAAAGGATCACAACTCCTCACCAGCAAGGGAACAAAACTGGACGGAGAATGAGTTTGACAAATTGACAGAAGTAGGCTTCAGAAGGTGGGTAATAACAAACTCCTCTGAGCTAAAGGAGCATGTTCTAACCCAACGCAAGGAAGCTAAGAACCTTGAAAAAAGGTTAGATGAATTGACAACTAGAATAGCCAGTTTAGAGGAGAACATAAATGACCTGATGGAGCTGAAAAACACAGCATGAGAACTTTGTGAAGCATACACAAGTATCAATAACTGAATTGATCAAGTGGAAGAAAGGATATCAGAGATTGAAGATCAACTTAATGAAATAAAGCATGAAGACAAGATCAGAGAAAAAAGAAAAAAGGAATGAAGAAAGCCTTCAAGAAATATGGGACTATGTGAAAAGGCCAAACCTGCATTTGATTGGTGTACCTGAAAGTGACAGGGAGAATGGAACCAAGTTGGAAAGCACTCTTCAGGATATTTTCCAGGAGAACTTCCCCAACCTAGCAAGACAGGCCAACATTCAAATTCAGGAAATACAGAGAACACTACAAAGATACTCCTCAAGAAGAGCAACCCCAAGACACATAATCATCAGAGTCATCAAGGTTGAAATGAAGGAAAAAATGTTAAGGGCAGCCAGAGAGGAAGGACAGGTTACCCACAAAGGGAAGCCTATCAGACTAACAGCAGATCTCTCTGCAGAAACCCTACAAGCCAGAATAAAGTGGGGGCCAATATTCAATATTCTTAAAGAAAAGAATTTTCAACCCAGAATTTGATATCTAGCCAAACTAAGCTTCATAAGCTAAGGAGAAATAAAATCTTTTACAGACAAGCAAATGCTGAGAGATTTTGTCACCACCAGGCCTGCCTTATAAGAGCTCCTGAAGGAAGCACTAAACATGGAAAGGAATAACCAGTAACAGCCACTGCAAATACGTACCAAATTGGAAAGACCATCGACACTATGAAGAAACTGCATCAACTAACGGGCAAAATAACCAGCTAACATCATAATGACAGGATCAAATTCACACATAACAATATTAACCTAAATGTAAATGGGCTAAATGCCCCAATTAAAAGACATAGACTGGCAAATTGGATAAAGAATCAAGACTCATCTCACATTCAAAGACACACATAGGCTCAAAACAAAAAGATGGAGGAATATTTACCAAGCAAATAGAAAGCAAAAAAAAAAAAAAAGCAGGGGTTGCAATCCTAGTCTCTGATAAAACAGACTTTAAACCAACAAAGATCGAAAGAGACAAAGAAGGGCATTACATAATGGTAAAGGGATCAATGCAACAAGAAGAGCTGACTATCCTAAATATGTATGCACCCAATACAGGAGCAGCCAAATTCATAAAGCAAATCCTTAGAGACCTACAAAGAGACTTAGACTCCCACACAATAATAGTGGGAGACTTTAACACCCCACTGTCAATATTAGATCAACAAGACAGAAAATTAACAAGGATATTCGGGACTTGAACTCAGCTCTGGACCAAGTGGACCTATTAGACATCTACAGAACTCTCCATCCCAAATCGACAGAATGCACGTTCTTCTCAGCACAACATCACACTTTTTCTAAAATTGACCACATAATTGGAAGTAAAACACTCCTCAGTAAATACAAAAACGGAAATCATAACAGTCTCAGACCACAGTGCAATCAAAGTAGAACTCAGGATTAAGAAACTCACTCAAAACTGCACAACTACATGGAAACTGAACAATCTCATCCTGAATGACTACTGGGTAAATAACAAAATTAAGGCAGAAATAAATCAGTTCTTTGAAACCAATGAGAACAAAGACACAGAGTACTAGAATGTCTGGGACATAGCTAAAGCAATGTTTAGAGGGATATGTATAGCACTTAATACTCACAAGAGAAAGCAGGAAAGATCTAAAATTGACAACATAACATCACAATTAAAAGAACTAGAGAAGGAAGAGCAAACAAATTCAAAAGCAAGCAGAAGACAAGAAATAACTAAGAGCAGAACTGAAGGAAATAGAGAAATGAAAAACCCTTCAAAAAATCAGTGAATCCAGGAGGTGGTTTTTTGAAAAGATCAACAAAATAGATAGACCACTAGCAAGACTAATAAAGAAGAAAAGAGAGAAGAATCAAATAGATGCAATAAAAATGATAAAGGGGATATCACCACTGATCCCACAGAAATACAATCTACCATCAGAGAATACTATAAACACCTCTATACAAATAAACCAGAAAATCTAGAAGAAATGGATCAATTCCTGGACACATACATCCTTTGAACACTAAATCAAGAAGAAGTCGAATCCCTGAATAGACCATAACAAGTTCAGATATTGAGGCAGTAATTAATAGCCTACCAACCAAAAAAAGCCCAGGACTAGACGGATTCACAGCCAAATTCTACCAGAGCTAAAAAAAAGCTGGTACCAGTCCTTCTGAAACTATTCCAAACAATGGAAAAAGACAGACTCCTCCCGAACTCATTTTATGAGGCCAGCATTGTCTTGATACCAAAACCTGGCAGAGACACAACAACAACAAAAAAATTTCAGGCCAATATCTCTGATGAACGTTGATGCTAAAATCCTCAATAAAATACTGGCAAACCGAATCCAGCAGCAAATCAAAAAGCTTATCGACCATGATCAAGTCAGCTTCATCTCTAGGATGCAAGGTTGTTTCAACATACGCAAATCAATAAACGTAATCCTTCATGTAAACAGAACCAATGACAAAAACAACATGATTATCTCAATAGATGCAGAAAAGGCCTTCAACAAATTCAACACCCCTTCATGCTAAAAGCTCTTAATAAACTATGGAACAGATCTCAAAATAATAAGCACTATTTATTACAAAACCACAGCCAATATCATACTAAATGGACAAAAACTGGAAGCATTACCTTTGAAAACCCGCACAAGACAAGGACGCCCTCTCTCATCACTCCTATTCAAAATAGTATTGGAAGTTGTGGCCAAGGCAATCAGGCAAGACAACAAAATAAAGGTATCCAAATAGGAAGAGAGGAAGTCAAATTGTCTCTGTTTGCAGATGACATGATTGTATATTTAGAAAATCCCATCATCTCAGCCCCAAATCTCCTTAAGCTGATAAGCAACTTCAGCAAAATCTCAGAATACAAAATCAATGTGCAAAAATCACAGGCATTCCTATACAACAATAATAGACAAGCAGAGAGCCAAATCATGAGTGAACTCCCATTCACAATTGCTACAAAGAAAATAAAATACCTAGGAATACAACTTACAAGGGATGTGAAGGACCTCTTCAAGGAGAACTACAAACCACTGCTCAAGGAAATAAGAGAGGACACATTCAAATGGAAAAACATTTCATGCCCATGGATAGGAAGAGTCAATTTCATGAAGATGGCCATACTGCCCAAAGTAATTTATAGATTGAATGCTATTCCCATCAAGTTACCATTGACTTTCTTCACAGAATTAGAAAAAAACTACTTTAAATTTCATATGGAACCAAAAAAGAGCCCGCATAGCCAAGACAATTCTAAGCAAAAAGAACAAAGCTGGAGGCATCACACTACCTGACTTCAAACTATACAAGGCTATAGTAACGAAAACAGTACGGTACTGATACAAAAACAGATATATAGACTCATGGAACAGAACAGAGGCCTCAGAAATCACACCACACATCTACAAGCACCCAATCTTTGACAAACCTGACAAAAACAAGCAATGGGGAAAGGATTCCCTATATAATAAGTGGTGTTGGGAAAACTGGCTGGCTATATGTAGAAAACTGAAACTGGTCCTCTTCCTTACACCTTATACAAAAACTAAGATGGATTAAAGACTTAAACGTAAGACCTAAAAACATAAAAACCCCAGAAGAAAACCTAGGCAATACCATTCAGGACATAGGCATAGGCAAAGGCTTGATGACTAAATCACCAAAAGCAATGGCAAGAAAAGTCAAAATTTACAAATGGAATCTATTTAAACTAAAGACCTTCTGCACAGCAAAAGCAACTATTGTCATAGTGAACAGGCAACCTATAGAATGGGAGAAAATTTTTGCAATCTATTCATCTGACAAAGGGCTAATATCCAGAATCTACAAAGAACTTAAATTTACAAAAAAAAAAAATACGAACAACCCCATCAAAATATGGGTGAAGGATATGAACAGACACTTCTCAAAAGAAGATATGTATGCAGCCAACAAACTTATGAAAAAAAGCTCATCATTTGTCATTAGAGAAATGCAAATCAAAACCACGATGAGATACCATCTCATGCCAGTTAGAATGGTGATCATTAAAAAGTCAGGAAACAACAGATGCTGGAGAGGGTGTGGAGAAATAGGAATGCTTTTATACTGTTAGTGGGAGTGTAAATTAGTTCAACCATTGTGAAAGACAGTGTGGTGATTCCTCAATGATCTAGAACCAGAAATACCATTTGACCCAGCAATCCCATTACTGGGTATATAGCCAAAGGATTATAAATCATTCTACTATAAAGACACAAGCACACGTATGTTTATTGCAGCACTATTTACAATAGCAATATCTTGGAACCAACCCAAAAGCCCATCAATGATAGACTGGATAAAGAACATGTGGCACATATATACCATGGAATACTATGCAGCCCTAAAAAAGGTTGAGTTCATGTCTTTTGCAGGGACATGGATGAAGCTGGAAACCATCATTCTCAGCAAACCAACACAAGAAAAAACCAAACACCACATGTTCTCACTCATAAGTGGGAGCTGAACAGTGAGAACACATGGGCACAGGGAGGGGAACATCACACACTGGGGCCTGTTGGGGTGTGGGAGGCTAGGGGAGGGATACCATTAGGAGAAATACCTAATGTACATGACGGGTTGATGGGTGCAGCAAACCACTGTGGCACGTGTATAAGTATGTAAGAAACCAGCACGTTCTGCACATGTACCCTACAACTTAAGGTACAATAAAAAAACAATAAATGAATTAATATATGCAATGTACTTACAAAAGAGTTTAACACATTGTCGATATAAGTGATGGTTGCTGTGATTTTTATTTAGTCTTCATAAATCCCTATGAAGTAGGGACTGTGGTTATGTTCACTTTACATATAAGAGAGCTGAGCTTTAGTGAGATGAAACAACTTTTCCAAAGTTACATAGGTAGGAATTGCTGGAGCTGACATTCAAGTTCAGGCTTGTTTGACTCCAAAGTTTGCTTTTATTCTCACTGTGCCACACTGCTTCCCTAAGTGCCATAGCTGTTTAGGAGGGGAAGAATTCTGTGTGAGCCGAGGTAGTTGGAGAAGGTTTCATTGAGGATATTAGAAAAGGATAGTGAGAAAAACAGTCTGTGTAGGAAGCCTGGATAAAGAAGGAAGGACTTTCAAGGGAGGAGGAGGGATGCCCAAACATCTCTCCTCCCAAAAGACTCTTAGGACATGAAGAAATCCAATCCTCCATTAGTGACACAAAAGCAAGTGCAGACCTGCTCAAAGGAGCTGTCTTTTAGGAGTTACAACACAGTGCATAAGGGCAGGAGGTAGTCCTAGGTTTCCCAAGAGGAATTAGTCTGGGGAAAGCTGTAAATGAATCAGAAAGTAATCTCCTAGAGGGCTGTGCCTGGAATCCTAAACCTGAGTTTACAGCTGGCCTATCTGCCTCCAGGTGGCTCCTCTGGTCATGCCCCCTGTAGACAGTCACAGGGCAGAGGAATTTCCAGGGGAGAAACTAACACTTGAAGTACCAAATTAAGAAGAACATAATCCAATGGCTTAATTGAAAATTTATAAAAATATGTACAATTCTAAGTCTGTTAAATCGTGAGGCACAAACCCCCAACTGAAGAATGATTTAACTGCTGCTTGCCTCCTGCTCTGCATAGCTGAATCTCCAGGGGACCATTGCTTTCGCAGTTTGGCTATCTCAGCTGCTACCGTGCTTCCTCATTTTACACCATTTCTGACTCTCAAGTGGTGTGGCTTGGGAACCCAACCATGTCTTTTGTAAAGCCTGCCAATTTGCCTATGTAGCTAGTAAGCGATGGTGATTTATGTCTGGGAGTCTGTTTAACTGGGGTTTCTGCCTGCCCAAAGCTTCCTGTGGTAATAGCCCTCCTAATTAACTCTGTTATTTTTTACTCTTCGCCCTCTGAGCTTCCTTTGAAACTCTCCTAACTTTGGATGACTCAGAGTTTTAGAGAAGCACTTTCCTGGGGAGAAATTTCACTGAGGCTCGGTCCAGTCCTTCAAGTCTCACATCAGCACCTGCAACTAAATGCACTTTGTACTGAACCCCAGTGTTCAGTAGAGAATTGTCTCAATGTATCACAATTACACAGAATCTTGAGCTAAATGACTCTGGAGCAACCTACTGTGAAAATTCATTGGTTCAAGAGCTTATAGACTTAATTTACCTTGCCTAAAGAAAAGTGTACCTGTGCCCGTTGACCCTTAAATGAATGGTGTGCTGAGCTAAAGCAATTGAATGCTAAATGAAAAATTATCCAAGAGCAAAAGAGAAAGTTCTGACATGGCTTTGCAAAGAAAAAGCCTTTTGGTACCTCTAAGATGCAGTGAGAAGCTGATTTGACATAGATTTAGAGAGGAAATTTATGCCATCTCGTTCCCAGGCATGATTCTCAGACTATGGGGGTTTGTATCATTTACATAAAGGAAAGCGTGCAGTTATAACTTTAGGGTGCTCCAGGCTGGCATGGCATAATGTCAGTGTGCATCACTGGCATTTTACTGAGTAAGGAATGGAGACCAAAAGAGGAGAGGTGACTTTACCAGAGTGTGTGAACATTCCATGTGCTTAAGCATACATATCAATGCTTGACAACAGATTAATGTAGAGATGGTAAAATAAGGAGAATGAAACATTGAAAAGAACCTTATATTTCATAGTTTGTGCTCTTGACACCTGCTGAAAGTGTAAGCTATTCCGGGATACTCTATCATGATTCTTGGTCAATGAGTGGATGGAGTGGAATAATTTTATAGTAATAAAAGGATTAAGGGAAGCCCGAAAGTGGAGAGGATTATTTGGATCCTGGTCACATGGATGAGTGAAGCAAAATGAATTTCCAACTGGGTAAGACCCACACAGATTCATTAGGACTCAGTATCCATGCCATGCTTGCGTTCTTTAAATCTGACTCTGGTCACTCTCACCAGGTGTTGAGAGCACAAACTCTGAAGTATAAGACTCTTTTGTAATGTTTCATTCGCCTTATGTTACCACCTTTTACATTAATTAATCTGTTGTCAAACATTGACATATATACCTAAACACATGGAGTCATCACATATTCTGGAAAAGTCACCTCTCTTCTTTTGGTCTCCATTCCTTATTCAGTAAAATGCCAGTGATGCATGCTGACATTATGCTATTTTAGATATTGTCATGCTTTATCTCTGAGAGACAACAAAACCTTCATTCTTGCCCTCAAGGGTGATGAACAGGCCTGGCACGGTGGCTCACACCTATAATCCTAGCACTTTGGGAGTCTGAGGTGGGCAGATCACTTGAGGTCAGGAGTTCAAGACCAGCCTGGCCAACATGGCAAAAACCCGTCTGTACTGAAAATAAAAAATTAGCTGGACATGGTGGCATGCACCTCTAGTCTCAGCTACTTGGGAGGCTGAGGCGGGAGAATCACTTGAACCAGGGAGACAGAGGTTGCAGTGAGCTGAGATACTGCCACTGCACTCCAGCCTGGGCAACAGAGCGAGACTCCATCTCAAAGACAAAAAGAAAAAAGAAAAAGAATAATTAGTAAAATAAGCTAAAGCTGTTTCTAGGGGCAGAAGTAAGATTGTATCAGACTGAACGGTGAAATAGGAGGTGAAAATGTAGAGGCAATAACCATTGTCTCCTTTTTTAATAAGTGGAATTTTGGACCAAGGATATTTAGAAGAATTGTTGGGCACCTATGGATTAATTAACTAATACCTTAGTTTGGAGACAATCATTTTTCAGAACACCAACACATTTGTATGATTTTTAAATCTAGTCATGGTCAGATGCCTCAATGTAGAAATAGAGAAAGTAGGTGGTTGGATTGAATAAAGGCTAGAGATTTACAAGACAGTCTTGGTTGAATCGCCTAAGAAGGCAGTATATTTGATGGTATTGGCAAAAGAATGCTTACAGATTGGATTGTAAACTTGAGGCTGGGGAAGGAAGAAAGTGAAGCCAGAAATGTACCAATATACTGACCAAAACAGAAGAGTCATAGGATTGTGGAACTCAAAGGAGATGAGGAACATGTGAAGTAAGAATCATGGCATGAGATTAATAAACAAGAGTTAGTCCTCAAGGAAAGGTCAATTGGTATTTAAGATTTCTGAAGTGGTGCAGTTCTGGTCAGAGATGAAGTCCAGAGTGTGGCCCTGGGAGTAGGTTTCTAAAATGAAATGGAGGAGAAAATCCTTGGAGTAAAAGAGCTCAAGGAACTGTGGGCTATATAGCTGGGCTTATAGCATGGCTAAGACATAACAGGCCAGTGACTGGAGTTAAGGTACAGTGACTGACAGAGAGTGTGGTACCAAAGACTTTGAAGAATGTGGATACGTGGTCTAGGGGCAAATAGAAGATAGTCCTAAAGGTAGAAAAACATGTATCCTGATCCCTGAGAGAAGAGAGTCTTCTATAAGAGTGGGAGGCAGCACTGTGAGGTTAGGGTAATTAATTGTTAAGATGCTCTAGCCACTCAAATGCCCAGAACAAAAACTTCTAAATTAAGTGAGCACGAGGTAGGGAAATGATTTAGTGGTTTGTGAGAGCCTCCTTGGAAAAACACTAGGTTCAATATTCATGCTATAAACCAACACAATCATTATTATTGCAACTATTGATGTAGAATGTAAGAGCAGAGTGATTTGCAATGATTCCTCATGCTTGTCCTGTGGGAAAAGGGAGTTCAATCATTCCTATTTCCAAAGAAAGGAACAGACAATGGTTCTGTGGTCAGATTTAAAGCAAAGTTATTGATTGAAGTCTCTTTAATTGGCTATCACTTTCTAATTGGCTGATGATGTACAGGCCCCTTGAAACTCCCAAGAGAATTCCTAGGAATCCAGGCTACACAGAAGTGATAAATGATAACTCGAGTAACCTTGTTTCTTTGCTAAGAACAGCCATTGGTCAACTATAGGACTGTTAAGTGGGCATTTTCCCATTAATTCCAGTTATAGATTTTGAGATATTTGTACCATCAGTGATTTTGGTCATTATAACACAATTGACATATTATTTATATTGTTTTTTACTTATAGACAAGGATAGTGTGAATTTAGATGCTTGGATGATATGCATTTATACTTGGTGTATATAAAATATTGTTATCCCTCCTGTATTTTATCATCTTCAAAAATATTATATTCCATGATTTGTTGAATTTTTCAAAATTGCCCTATGCTGTCAAGGTAAATTTTTCCATTTCCAGAGTTCAATATGGATTTTACAGCCAATCATGGATTTGGGCACTGGTAGAATCAAACTATTTTGAACCAATAGCTCCCTGAACAGCTAGCAAGAGTAGTTGTGATACTGATATGTATGTACAGGGTACTGGGATGCAGTGTCTACTCTAGAGGCTACTCTGTAGCCAGCTACAGCTAAAAGTTTTTGTTTTTTTTTTCTTCTCTAAGAGGGGACATTGGTCCTTCTCAGAATTCCTTTTTGTTTTTTGTTTTCTTTCTTCTGATATCCTTTAAACCAGAAAAACAAAATATCTAAAACATTTAACCATTTTACCTGTAGGCAAATTACTCTGACTCAAAGCTGTCATGAGAGAATATACATTTTTAAAAAGACCATAAGCTTGCTTTAAGATGGAGGATTTTGGTTTTGGTAAAGACTCTTCATAGAGCAAATGCTGTTTTGTGTTGGCGATCTTCATAGTGCCTGGCCAAATGAGAATTTGGCTGCTCTTCACGGTAGTGTTTTCTACCTAGAGTTCAGGCTTGGCCTGCAATCGGGCGCTATGTAGTTCCATTTGGCAGATGCATCTGAAGCCTTCAACATTTCAGAGAACTTTGGAGTTTAAGGGAAGCAACAAATTTCATTAAATCACCTCTTATTTGGTTTCTCTTTCCACTTCGTCTCAATTAATGTCCTGGGAGTTTGTGGGATTGTCCCCGATTCGATTCTCTAATTTTTTTTTTTTTTCCCAGTAAGCAGCATGACTCCCTCAGGTGCCCTCTGAGGGTTCTACTCCCAAGTTTCCTCAGTGAATTCTCAGATGAGACTGTGACAGATGCCCACAGAAGCCCTTACATAGGGGAAGACGAGGTGCCTCTTCACACCTCTCTGCAGTTTCACACTTGCACACGGATGCTTCCTTGAACACCCGCGCCCCATCTGTTCTTACATCAGTCCCATAAAACTAGATATCATTATTAATAGCACGTTTCCCCTGAATTTTTTATTGCAAAGTTACTTACAAGTTGCTAAAACTTACAAGTTCCCTTTCTCAGGTAGATTGGGTGAGCACTAGAGAAAATAATGCAGATATTGGTTTCTCTGGACTTTGATCTCAGAGATGCATTCATGTATAATAATATACTCTCAATTATACTAGCCTTCCAAGAGGGTTATAAATGTGAGGAATGGAGAATAGTACTTGAGGATCTTGTGCTGTTTGTACTCAGAGAGGTGCCTGCTGGGTTACTTTGGGGTATATTCGATGGGCCTGAGCCATTGTTACCAAGTTCCCCTCAGGGAAAGTCAAGGCATCCTGGGATGTCTAGGTGTGGTTGGGGCCTTGGAGGCTAATGGACTGAGCTAGTGTATGCTTCTTGCATTCAGTCCTGCAGTGATCATGAGGCTGAATAGATTGGGAGGCTTTTGGATTTGTAACTTGGACCCTTTACCAGCATGAAAATAAATACAGGCAATGCCACATGCAGTAGTATGCTGAATGTGGCCATTAATCCACCTGCACTTCTAAGTCAAGTTTCTATAGTATTGTTTCTGTGCCTTTTGAGTCTTCAGAAACAGCCACTGACTTGTTTTCTCTGTCTTGACTCTGCTCTGAACTCTGTCCCCATCCCCACAGATAGCCCCATTTCATCAGGTTTCCCGGGAGTTTCACTTTTCTCTTGAAACACCTTCAAACACTTTTCTCCTTAATGTACTCTTCTTGATTTTAAAAAAATACAGAATACCTTATATATAATAATAATTCTATAAAAAGTATTTACTTTGATAAGTTGATGTTTTGCTTAACCATACATTGCCGGACTTAAATGTTGGACAACTTCATTAAAAACTACTAAATTGAGTATATTCTTCCTCCTGCCCCAACTATTCCAGTTACTTATTCCTCTTTTCCCCTTTGCTCTTTCTCCACCTGATCCGCTGGCTCCCTTCCCTTTCTTATAGTCTTTAGCTAACTCTTTTCCACACTTTTTTCTGGTTCTCTTTATTTCAAAAAATCAAACTTGTTTGACCAAGTTCTGAGTCAGCAAGTTTGTAAAGCAAAAGATAATTTTATCTCTTTTACCTGAATTCTTTTGCTAATGTTCCCCTATTTAGAAATCTTTCAAACTCTTTCTTAACGTCTATTATTTTACATTTGTACTTTTTAGGGTATCAGCGTATTTTGACACATTTTCCATGGTGGGATTTTCACTGAACTACTGGTCTCTCCTCAGGACCCTTATGTTGCCTCTCTGCATTTCTTTCTTTCTTTTTCCTGCAGTTTAACAGGAAACCTGAACAGGAAACCAAACCTAAGAATTCAAAATGCTTTGTGCTCTCTTCATGCCTTCAATCTTTTCCTTTGTTTGACTATGAAAGTTTAGGCCCTTTTCAACTAAATACAGGGCCAGATTTCAAATGACAAGTTGAAGCCTGAAGAGAATGAGCAGCCCCTAAAAGGTAGTAGAATCAACTAATCTCCCACATTTTGTATGAGTAATGTTGCTATAGATAATGTTTTGTGTATCCAAAGGTGAAGGTGCACTGAAGAGAAATCATCTGCTTTTGACATTGAAACAAACTCAGCAGAAAAGAAACTCCTTTTCTAATTTCAATGGTAGTCCAGTGATTTTTAAACCTGTTTCGACTTGTGATGGGCTGGTTTTTTCAAATATGACTGGTTCACTAATAAAGGATAGAGTATCTTACAATGAGATAGGAGTGTCTTGGGTATAAGTGTGTGGGTTTCAGAGTCACCATAGGTTTGGTGTTCAAATCCTAACTGGGCAATTTGATAGTTGTATAACATTGGGAAAGTGAGTTACCTATCTTCTCTCAGTCTCAGTTTCCTCATCTATAACATAGGAATTAATTATAGCACCTAACCTCATCAGGTTGAGAATTACATGTAAGTGGAAGCATGCAAGTGCATATGTGTGGCATATAAAAATACATGTTATATGTCATGTTTATGATAATTTTATAGTTTCCTCATAGAGGTAACAGTGTGTCATAATGAAATTAAAACGTGCTGAAAAATGTGCTGAAATTTGTAACCGAAGTTACAATTCAGATTTCAGTATGATGTGTCCTCCTTGTGGGTGGCTGGTTGCCTATGTAACAGATATCTTCTATCTGAAGCTTCTTACCCCATGATCTTGGGCTTGTTAACTCAGTATGCTTTCCAGATGCTAATTCCCAGACTGTAATCCCTCTTAGATTTTATTCACTTTCTGTGGGTTAGCAGAGCCTTCTCGCTCATCCCCAACTTCTTTGTATATATATGGAATACCTAGAACTAACAATTATTTCTAGGTGATCTGCAGCATTCTTCTTGCTTTGAGGAATTATTTAGGGAGCCTGAAGAGCCTAACAATGTCAATTGCTGCTTTTAAGTTTGTACTCAAGCCAACATTTTCTCATTACGATGCATTTCTAATATACTTCGTAAGAAAATGAATCAGATTTGGATCAGAATAACCATCATTATGGAAACAATTATTTCTAGGTGATCTGCAGCATTCTTCTTGACTAGTTTTCAGCTTGGAGATGAGGTGCTAAAACCCTAGGCAGCCTCTTGGCAATAGCCCCACACCCTTCAGGTATTGAAACTATAGAAATTTCTGCGTCTTCAGGGGCACTTTCTTGCCCTTCTGATGTTTGTCTATGGGACTTTAGATTAGTTGGCTCTGACAAAGCATGTTGGTGGGCAACCAAAAAGGGATTCCTTTATTAGAATTCCAGATTGCTCTTTTGCTTCTTTTGGCTCAAAATAGCATGTAGATGTACTTGGTTCTATTTGAGATGGGTTTTTTCTATCTATCTCTCTATCTCTCTATCTATTCTATCTAATCTATGTATCTCATACCATAGCACCTCTCAAATTTTAAGGTGCATGGAGATGAAGCGGTGCCTGAGATTTTTGCATTTTGAACAAGATCCCAGGTTATTCTGATGTTGCTGCTTGAGTGTAACAGACAACTGTGTTGCTCCATCCATATTTCTTGACACTCATCTCAATACATACATACTGGAGACTGCTTATACCCTTGATTATCTGCCTAAGGATTTTTTTTTTTTTTTTTGCCTGTGGGAGCACTTGTCCTAGATGCAAAGCAAGCCTGAAGTGCCAGAGAATTAATGGCCCTGGAAACATCCTTAAACCAATGTCTGAGGGGAATTTTGTGGGTAAATATTGTAGTTCCTTGGTCCTCAGTTGGAATAAATTTCTCCAGAGTCCCACACCAAGATTGAGCTCTTGTTGCCCTTTTGTATTGGCTTCTTTCCCTTCCTTGCCTCACTTCCCCACTTTTCTGTGGGTATTTCCTGGATCAGCTCCCAAAACACATATTGCTGTTGAGTTTTATCTCAGGATCTGTTCTTGGGGGAACCCAAACCAAGAGCTTTGCTAAATATATTTTTCTTATTTGGTTAGCCTGTTTACTTGAGAGATACACCCTTTACCTCAAACACTACTATATTTGTCTTGATAAGTCAAATTATGTTAATTGATGATTCATAGGTTTGACCTTCAAATGTCCAAAGATAAGGCTTCATATTAAGAAACGTTATAAGGAATCTCTGAGTTGGCATTCACTAGTTCTAGAAATTCCACAGAAACATACTGATATTGGCATTCAGTATTTGGTACAAGTCTAATCAGCTTCATGACATCAGCTTAGGAAGAATTGTCTGGAAAGAATGTTTAAATGCGAATGAATAATAAATTTTGTGTACCCAAACTCAGTGTGTTTCATGTCAACAGGGATACTCATGAATTGAGTAAATTGCACACACTGGAAAAACAAAATCATAAATGAGTCTTTAAGGATAACCCTTGGCCAGCTGGACTTGACTCACAAAGGTGACTTTTGTACTAAAAATCCCATTTGAGTTCCAATTTAGTACTCAATTTCACTAAAGTCACTAATAGTGCAATTGCATAGCATCTTCCCCAAACCGCTTCTTTAGTCTAATAGGAGTTTGATAATTAAACATTAACATTTTGCAGAGGCGGTCTCCCACTTTGCCCATATTTGAAGTTTACTGAGGTTTTCTACAGCAGTGAGAGTTGAAGGTGGTAGATTACCAAGCTTTGGATGCACAGCCAGACTTATTTTACCAAAGGTTACCTAAAGCGGCAAGTGCTCAGTTGTCTGTTTTGACTATCAATGCTAACATGTGGTGAAATGGTGTGGACCCCTTTAAACACTGTTTATGGCAAAATTATAGCTAAAGTTGTCATGAGAAGCCTTTAGCTTTGTGTAACACTCTCATTTTTCAAAGTGCTTTCTTTCTTTTATATCATCTGACGTAAAATACCTTTATATTTTAAATATTCAATTAAAAATTCATTCTATTTTGAAGTTAAAAAAATAGATTTGTCTTAGTCTGGGCAGCTATTGCTATTACAAAATATCTTAGACTGGGTAGCTTATTAACAACAGAAATTTATTCTCACAGTTCTAGTGGTTGTGAAGTACAAGATCAAGTTTCCAGTAGAGTCAGTATCTGGTGAAGGCCTGCTTTCTGGCTCTTAGACAGTGTCTTTTTGCTGTGTACTCACATGGTGGAAGTGGTGAGAGGTGTTTCTCTTGGGCCTCTTTTATAAGGGCACTAATCCTATTCATGAGGGTTCTGCCTTTATGACCAAATCACCTCCCAAAGGCCCAACCTTCTGATGTCATCACCTTGGGGATTAGTATGTCAACACATGAATTTTGGGAGGACACAAACATTCAGACCATAGCATTTTTCCCCTGAGCCCCCAAAATTCATATCTGTCTCACATGCAAAATCCATTTATTTCATTCCAATAGCACCCAAAGTCTTAACTCATTCTGACATCAACTCAAAAGTCTAAAGTTCAAAGTCTCATCTAAATGTAATTTAAATCAGGTATGAATGAGACTCAAGGTATGATTTATCCTGAGGCAAATTGTTCTCCAGCTGTGAACCTGTGAAATCAAATGTATTATGTGCTTCCAAAGTGCAATGATAGGACAAACACAGGATAGACATTCTCATTCCAAAAGGAAGAAATAGGGAAGAAAGGAGTGGCAAATCCCAAACAAATTCAAAATCTTAAGGTTCATGAATAATCTTTGGCTCAGTATTCTGCCCTCCAGGCCCATTGCAGTGGAGGTCTTGCCTTCCAGAACCACTGAGTCAGCTATCCTGCCTCTGCAACATTACAAGGCAGAGATTGGGTTCCCAAGGCTCTAGGCAACCTTGACCCTATGGCACTGCTGGGCAAAGCCCATGCTATAGCTCTCACATGTTGGAGTTGCTGGCATGTAGCTCTAGCAGTCTGGAATTGAAGGTGTGACTCTGCCTTCATGGATCTATTGGGCATTGCCCTAGTGAGGGATCTCTGTGGTGGCTTTGCCCCGGTGTTTGTTCTCTACCTGGGTCCTGTGGCTCTCTGGAGGCAGACCTGCCTGTACTTTTTTGCTGGGTACAAGTACACATTGACCCAGGCCTACTAGAGTCTCATCTAGGGCAGCCAAGGAATAAGGCAACTGAGTAAGAAGGGTGGAACTTACAATCTGAAGCAGCTTAAACCCTTCCTTTGATGTAATTTTACCCCTTAGACCCAGGCACTCTGGGCCTATGGTGGAGAAGAAGCCTTGATGATCTCTGACATGTCTTTTGGGTCATTCTTCTATTGTCTTAGGCAATAGGTCCTGGCTTTTGTTTAGATGGCTGACTAATAATCCCATTGTCTTGATGAATAGTACTTGACTTCCATTGAGATGTTCAATTCATATGAATCTCCTTATCAAATAGTCTCTTGGCTGCACCTTTGTTCTTTCCTGAACAGGTTTTCTCATTTTTTCCAATATGAATCAGCTGCAAAATCTCCAGATTTTTAAATTTTGCTCTCCTTTTGATGAACAATTATATCTTTAAGTCATTTCTCTCTTCTCTAATTTTACTATAAGCAGTCAAGAAGAGCCAAACCAAAGAGCTTTCAACACTTTGCTTAGAAATTTCTTCAGCCAAATATCTACTTTCATCATTCACAAATTCTATCTTCCACAAAACACTAGGACACTAACACAATTCAGCCAAGTACTTTTCTACTTAATAACAAGGGTGGCCTTTCCTCCTTTGTCCAATAACATGTTCCTTTTTTCTGTCTGAGACCTCATCAGAATGGCCTCATCAGAAATTGTCCATATTTCTTCCAGTAATTTTGCTCACAACCAGTTACGCATTCTCTAAGAGGTTGAGGCTTTCTCTACAGCTGTCCTCTTTTCCTTCTGAGCCCTCACCAGAATTATTCTTAACAACAATGTAGGCTTTTTCTAGCATGAACCTCAAAACTCTTCCAGCTCCTACCCATTACCTGGATTCAAATCCTCTTCCACATTTTTAGGTATTTGTTACATACAATATCACTCTTGCTTCCTGGTACCAATTTCCTGTCTTAGTCCTTTAGGCTACTTTAACAAAATACTATACATTGGATGGCTTATAAACAACAGACATTTATTTCTCACAGTTTCAGAGGCTAAGAAGTCCAGCAGATTTTGTGTATGGTGAGTACCTAAATCTGCCAGCAGATTTAGTGTATGGTGAGTACCTGCTTCCTCATAGGTAGCACCTTCTGTGTTTTTACATGATGGAAGGAATAAGGTGGGGGAGATGTCTCTCTAAGGCTTCTTTTATAAGGGCACTAATCCCATTCATGAGGGCTCCTCCATTATTATCTAATCATTTCTCTAAAAACCATACCTCCTAATACCATTACTTTGGGTGTTATGGTTTCAACATGTGAATTCTGGGGAGACACAAACATTCAGATCATAGCAGAATGAATGGTTAGTTTGAAACAGTCCCTTCTCCCCATACTACAACAGTAAGTTGAGGCCTCGGGATAGGAAGATTAATGAGGCATCAGGGATAAAACCAAGGACCATGCTTAAACTTTGATTTAGGCTTCTCTCCTGGCTGTCATTCATCTAATTTCATGCAAATC
Organism: Hylobates moloch; assembly: GCF_009828535.3. Taxonomy (NCBI): domain Eukaryota; kingdom Metazoa; phylum Chordata; class Mammalia; order Primates; family Hylobatidae; genus Hylobates; species Hylobates moloch. Next base: position 82,982,378 of record NW_026652282.1, on the reverse strand, counting down.
TGGTTGAAAAAAACCCTAGTAACTTTGATGAGAGCCTGTTCCTAACCCCACCCCCACCCTCTAACTCTCAACTACTGTGGTGGCTCCAATATTTCTATCCAGGAAATAAAAAGCAATTATATATTTGGTATGTTTCTAGAAAATTTGCCTTAAAAGTGTAACAGTATACTCTTTTTACTTAGGTTGTATGTTACATCAATTAAATTTTTCCAAGAATTCCAAGGACATTTTATTCAAATAATATGAAATGTTCTTCTTCTTCTTCTTCTTATTATTATTATCTATTTTTATTTGAAATATCTTGGGGAAAGGCTTGTTCCAGCCACCTCTATGGTGACCTTATGATCAACCTTAAGCCTTAATTAGTTTGCTAGAAGCTGTTTTGCATTATAGATCCATGTATGGATGGACAAGGTTGTTAATCCCTTGATTTCTGCTTCCTGTAAAGTTGGATGCTGCTGTTTTTTGAGTGATTGTGTTAACACCCTACCAAGTATGTATCCCTCCATTCCCCTTTTTCATCAATTTTTTTTTTGTTAAAAGGAGCAGCTTTTAAAAGATTATTATGAACCTCCCTGTTTCTTATGTTCTTAGGCTGACCTACTGTTAAGCTTTTTATAAAAGAACACACATTTTCAGAAAGCCCATAAAGGAGCCTCTTCCAGGTCCATGTGCAGGTCTTCCTTACACCACCAACTACAGAATTTGATGAATATTGTGTGAATTGAAATGAGAGGTGTGTCTTTCTTTCACTGATTCTTAGGACATATTCAACAGGGTCCAATTACATAAGGAGAGTGGCTGCTTAATTAATTGCCCTGTTACCTACAGCAGATGCTTATATTTATTTGGAGTACTAATACAGATAATACAATTTACCAGTATATTGCAGAGAGGGCTATAACCATTAATACTGTTAAAGAAGAGTGGTGGAATCTTTACTCTACATATCTTTATGATATCCATAAATCCCAATGAATGGTTTATGTGAGAATTTTGATTTCAACTTGCCTTCAGTACCAACCAACAATATAGAAATTTAGTATACTGAGAGACAATGGTGCAAGGGATTTCCCCCTACTCTCTTATGTAGATGAAAGAACAAACACTAAGGAAGAACACATAATTAAAAGACCAACTTATTTATCACACAGCTAGAGCTTAATACTCCTTTCTAAAATGCCAGAACATTTCCTGTAGTTTAGAAATCCCATTGAATAAATAGTTTTCTTTCATACCTGTCTTATCATTTAGAGATCCAGGTCTGTTGCCAGACACATTTTGAAGAATATCTCTGTGTTTAAAATTAGTTTTTAAATCCTCACAACAACCAAAAGAAAAACCACATGAGTTATCAGCTTAGAACTTCATCTATGTGGAAACTAGGCATTATTCTGGCTACACTTTTCCAATCATTTTGAAAAGAGGAAGAGAAGAGTAAGCACTGACAACCACATTTTTTGGTTTCCCTCAAGGAAGATCTGTCATTTTCTATACCCTAAGAGTCAGTGGAGGAGCCATTCATTTGCTTTTTCTTATATAGTATCATGATTCCTTTCATCCTCCCTGTACGTGACTGCAACTTCCTCCAATAAGAAGCTATTAATTAGATATGGTTTAAAGGATAAAAACAACAAATTAGTTTGAAATAGGATCGGGAGGGGGAGACTCAGGGAAAGCTGTACCTTCCTGGAATGATGGTAATAAACAATATAGTCCTTGTTTTTGACAGAGTTCAGAGGAGATCAGAGCAGGGCTTGATCAAGGGCAGTGACCTTGTGTGAGTGCCAGGAAATGTGCTCCAAGTTGATGAATTACCATGGTTTTATATAACATCACAGATTTGTCAGAATTTCATCATTTACCACTCTAAGAATCAAACAAACCACCACCACAACAAACAGCCCCTTTGAAAACAAGGATGTTGTTGACAGTATGAACAGGTGCAAGAAGGGCAAAGTCTTTCAGCAGCTCCATTCCTTATAGCAACCAAACAGATGCATTTTCTATTCAAGACCTCCTCTATTCCTTTGTGCTCTTCTGGCCAGTTCTGGGACTGGTTAATAAGATGAATGATTACACTCTAACATTTTAATGGAATCCTGTCAGCAATGTAATAAAGACTCCTCTGTTACAGAAAGTGAGGTAACAGCTTGGGATGCTTTATTTCATGATCAATGTTCCTTCAAAAAAATCAGGAGAATAAATTAAAAACAAAACCCAACAATCAAAATACCTGAGAAATACCTGGAAGAAGAAAGATTTAAATACTCTAGACTGTTTCTGTTTTGAAAGAAGGGGAGGGAATGGGGGAGTCATGAACAAATATGATTAACAATTGAGGGAGGGCACAGTGATACCTTTATGCTTTTTCCTGTGATGTGGGAATAAAAGAATGTTTTGTAAAATTAAACAGCAACCATCCTGAAAAAAAGCTCAAACCTGATCCTTTTCCATAAGTCACATGAAATAAATGAGGGCATTTATGTTACCAGGCAGGTCAACACATTTTATTTTCTTTCGGTAAGTTTTCCTTACGTAAATTAAATGCTATGAGCAGGTAGAGTAACTGGGCTAAACTTACTAGGGTCATTAATCTTCATGCTTCAAGATGGTCAGTTCATCCTTGAAGTGGTCAAACTGGACGATTTCCCCAGTGAATGCTATGCTGTCTAGAAATATTTCTTTCCCATTAGGCACTTTAACAATGCTATATTTTCTACATTGCATTATTCACAGCTCGAAATTATTATATGTTTTTGTTTACTCTCATTGTCCATGTCTACTAGACTATAAGCTCTATGAAATTGTGGATCACATCACTGGAATTTACTCTTGATTCCTCAACACATAGTAGGCTCTCGATAAGTATTCACTGAAAGCTTGAATGAATGATTCAGTGACCACTACACATGGTGACACAAGACTACCATTACATTATGTTGCAGTAAAATATGGCTAGTTTCTTTATCACCTCTTAGCCACATCTGCTCAAAATATCCTGAAATCTTTTAGTAAGAGGCAGAAAAAAGTACTTAACACCTACACAAGTGCGTCTTGGAATTAATAAAGTATGGTGAGGGAGCCGTTATCACACCTCTTACAATCATATTTTCACCTGTCTTGTGTGTTGGCAACTGGAGGCTGGTAGGCAGTATTTACCAATGAAGAAAAGTCATCAGCACCAAACTTGCTTTGGGAAATCTGTTTTGCACCTTTAAAATATTTTAAAAAGAGACACACGTCTGCATTGGTTCATTCAGCTATAATTCTCCTTCACTGGGCCAGGTTCAACAAAAGGGTAACGGGGAGATTTTTTTTGTTCTTTGAATTTCAGTGATTAAACAACCATTTCTATTGTCTGCTTTTGAGTTTTAACAAACATTGTAGCTACAGCCATAATTACTAGATTTTGTTTTTGTTCTGCTGAACCATTTTTTATTGAAGAATGCCAACCACAGGCAAGATTACATACAAACACTGAATTTAAATAAAATAGCTCTAGAATTCAGTAGACAAAAGAAAAACATTAATATTGAAAAAAATGAGGCAACTGGGTTTCCCCTTGGCATTTGCATTTTAACACTCACATTCTCATTCTAAAATCATGCAAAGTTATCATTGTCTCACATGTGTTAATATGAGAGCTACTTGATTTCTCAATGAACATTATTTTATTTTATTTTGAGACTGTTGCCCAGGCTGGAGTGCAGTGGTGCCATCTCCGC